>NW_027601507.1:85000-130970 GCF_053455715.1 Rhinoraja longicauda | reverse complement strand
TTATCTCATTTAAAGAGCGCGATACGGATCTTCAACTCGGTGCAGAGATTGAAGTCATGATTTGTCCGTCGAAAAAAAAGTGCCCTTCAAAGGACCAACAGTTGATCAGATGGTCTACCCTGTCACCTTCACGATAGTTCATACGGTCTGCCATCCCTACTCCATGGCGGATATTTGTCTATGGAACAGATGCGCTACACCACTGCGAACTATGTTCTGCATTCTGTATCTTCCTTTTGCTTCATTTATTTGCATCAATCAATCAATCAATCAATCAATCAATCAATCAATCTTTGATTAATTCTTATTATTAATAATATAAATTATTATTACTATAGTATTATTATTGTATTTACTACCCCCGGCATCGCATTAGGATGACTTTTCAGGCTGCTGCAATGTTAAATGCAGTGATCGCCTTGCATTAAAGAAATATTGCAACACCCTGCGATGTGAAATGCATTAATAATCCTGCAAAACCTCTCAAATGTTAAATGCGACTAATGCATCGCATTAGGATAACTTTGCAGGCTGCTGCAATGTTAAATGCAGTGATGGCCTTGCATTAAAGTCATCTAGCGACCCCCAGTGGATGTTAAATGCATTAAATTAATTGCAATCATCCTGCAAAACCTCTCAAATGTTAAATGCAACTAATGCATCGTATTAGGATAACTTTGCAGGCTGCTGGATTGTTAAATGCAGCGCTGGCGTTGCATTAAAGCAATATTGCAACCCCCTGGGATGTTAAATGCAATAAAATTAATTGCAATAATTTTGCAAAACCTCTCAAATGTTAAATGCAACTAATGCATCGTATTAGGATAACTTTGCAGGCTGCTGCATTGTTAAATGCAGCGCTGGCGTTGCATTAAAGCAATATTGCAACCCCCTGGGATGTTAAATGCAATAAAATTAATTGCAATAATTTTGCAAAACCTCTCAAATGTTAAATGCAATTAATGCAACGCATTAGAACAACTTTGCAGGCTCCTGCAATGTTAAATTATTATTACTATAGTATTATTATTGTATTTACTACCCCCGGCATCGCATTAGGATGACTTTTCAGGCTGCTGCAATGTTAAATGCAGTGATCGCCTTGCATTAAAGAAATATTGCAACACCCTGCGATGTGGCCTTGCATTAAAGTCATCTAGCGACCCCCAATGGATGTTATATGCATTAAATTAATTGCAATAATTTTGCAAAACCACTCAAATGTTAAATGCAACTGATGCAACGCATTAAAATAACTTTGCAGGCCACTGCAATGTTAAATGCAGCGCTGGCGTTGCATTAAAGCAATATTGCAACCACCCTGGGCTGTTAAATGCAGTAAAATCGTTGCATTTACAATAATCTTTGCAAAGCGAGACAAAGGGTGCGATCCCTTAGCACCCATTGGCCGCGGCGCGCGTCCATCAAGGCGACGGACGTCCCGCCCCAGGTCCGGAGATTGGCAGGCGGGCGGGAGGGGAAGCGGAGGGGCGGGGCTTGGACTGGGGAGCGGGCGGCGGGGATTGGTCCGGGCGGCCGTCGGTTAGGGCGGGCGGGCGGCGACGATTGGACGCGGTGGACGTCGGTCAGAGGGAGGAGAAGGAACCCGCCCCCTTCTCTCTCTCCGGTCCGCGTTTGTAGACAGAGGGAGAGAGGGAGGGAGGAAGGGAGGGAGGGAGGGGGAGAGAGAGAGAGAGAGGGGGAGGGAGGGAGATGGAGGAGTGTGGGCTGGGTGAGTGGGGGAGGGGGGAAGGGAGGGAAGGAGACAGGATTTGAGGGGGAAATGGGAAATTGAGTGAAAAAGAGAGAATGTGAAAATTGAGAAATGGAGAGAAAGAGGGAGGGAAGGAAGGAGGGAGGGAGAGAGGGAGGTGATGAGGGGAGGTGATGAGGGGAGGTGGGGGGAGGGAGGGAGAGAAGGAGACAGGATTTGAGGGAGAAATGGGGAATTGAGTGAAAAAGAGATAATGTGAATATTGAGAAATGGAGAGAAAGAGGGAGGGAAGGAAGGAGGGAGGGAGAGAGGGAGGGAGGGAGGTGATGAGGGGAGGTGGGGGGAGGGAGGGAGAGAGGGAGGGAGGGAAGGAGAGAGGATTTGAGGGAGAAATGGGGAATTGAGTGAAAAAGAGAGAGGGCAGAGAGAGGGAGAAATGGGAGAGAGTAGGAGAGAGAGAGAGGGGGAGAGGGGGGATCAAATATTTGTTAGGTTTAATTTATTATTGTAAGTGTATTATAAAGTGCAGGGGGGAGAATGAGGGGGTAGAAACTGAAATAAACACTTCAATGATCAGGGACTGTCATTAAAAATGATCAATACATATGACAGGCAATGGTGTTATTTTTCTGCTTAATCTGCATCTTTGAGCAACGTGGCCACTTGTTGATGTTTAATTCCTCTGACTTCAAGGCTAGAGTTTAGTGGGAACTAAATATCCAAACAGAAGTCAGGCGGGTTAAAAGCAGTTTATTTGTTAGTGCTGCACCTGCCACAAATGTCAGGCACATGTTGTGGTGTTTCATGGGGAGGGAGAGCGTATTTCACTTCATCAGACGGTTATCAAATGTCAGTCTAGTTTAATTGTTCATTGCAAATGGCATTTTATCAAGTGGAGAGTGGGGAGAAAGAAGAGAGAGAGAGAGAGAGAGAGAGAGAGAGCGAGAGAGAGAGAGAGAGAGAGAGAGAGAGAGAGAGAGAGAGGAGAGAGAGAGAGAGAGAGAGAGAGAGAGAGAGAGAGAGAGAGGAAGAGAGGGAGAGAGAGAGAGAGTGTGTGTGTGTGTGTGTGTGTGTGTGTGAGTGAGAGAGAGAGAGAGAGGGAAAGAGAGAGAGAGTAATGCAGAGACAGGGGCAGTGTCAGCATCCATCCATCTATGGCGAGTCCGAGACTTGTAGTTGTAGATGAAGTTTATTGCAACCGCAATACACGAATACAGAATCAAAACAACAAGTCGCAGGACAACCAATATAAACTTACTGTCTTCCTTGAAGACTCAAACGAACTAACCTAATCGGGCGCCAAACGCACCCATGACATCGCTGACCAATCAGCGATGTCCTTCCCTGGACCAATCCCCATGGTCGCGTTCCCACGTGACCTCGCTGGACAATCCGAGGGTTCGACGACCTAGACCATTCTCCATGGTCGCTACATGACCCCCCCCAGAACCCGAGGTGCGGAACCTAGCTGGGAGCCTGATTTCGCGACCACAATGAGTACGGAGAGGGACAGCCTGAACCACAGGAGCCGGAGGTTCCGGACTTGGTGGAACCGCCGGAACGAGAGGTTCTGGAGGAACTACCGGCACGGGGGGCTCTGGAGGAACTGCCGAAACGGGAGGTCCTGAAGGAACTGTCAGAACGGGGGTTTCTGGACTGGGCGGTCTGACAGGGCACGCAGGAACGTGCCCACCCCGCTACCTGTTTTCTCAGGCCATGCCAGACAAACCTCGCTGCTACCAAGGCAGAGGTGGAGCGGATGGACGGGTGCGCCAGCCCGTGAATGGCATCGAAAACCCGGCGCTGAAGGGAGGGCGGTACTACCGGCCTGGGGCGAGGAAGAGAAACATCGCACCAGACTTTCGTGCCCTCCGAACCACAAGCTACCTGGGCCAACTTCAATCCCGAAGTGGTGGACTGGTACGTCGAAACGGTATCCGCCAGGAGCTGTGCCTCCGCAAGCTCCTGGGGATCCACTTCGCAGTCCACCGCCGAAATAGGGGGAAAAGCAGGTCTAGACAGGGCGTCAGCAACGGCATTCAGCTTACCCGCGATATGACGGACATCTGTGGTAAATTCTGAGATAGCAGTGAGGTGCCGCTGCTGGCGGGCCGACCATGGGTCAGACAATTTCAAAAAAGCGAATGTTAATGGCTTGTGGTCCGTAAATGCCACAAATGGGCGGCCCTCGAGGAAATACCTGAAATGACGGACAGCTAAATGGAGAGCTAGAAGCTCTCGGTCAAATGCGCTATATTTCAGCTCGGCCGAATTTAGTTGCCGGCTGAAAAACGCTAAAGGCTGCCAACGGCCACCAACCTGCTGCTCCAGAACTCCACCCACCGCCACGTCAGAGGCGTCGACCGTCAGGGCCGTGGGGGCTGAGGGGCTCGGATGGACCAACATGGTGGCGTCTGCCAAGGCTGCCTTAGCTGCCGTAAAAGCCGACTCTGCGGCCGGGGACCACAACAATTCTACTGGATTACCTGCAAGGCATTGGAAAAGCGGGCGCAGGACTCGCGCCGCTGCCGGAACGAATCTATGGTAGAAATTAACCATGCCAACGAACTCCTGCAGCCCTTTTACTGTGGTAGGCCTGGGGAAAGCCCGAATAGCCTCCACCTTCTCTGGCAAAGGGGCAGCGCCGGCAGGGGTAATTCTGTGCCCTAGAAAATCGAGAGCAGGGAGGCCGAATTGACATTTGGAGGGTTGAATAATGAGCCCGTGGTCTTGGAGCCGCTGGAACACGGTCCGCAAATGGGCCTGGTGTTCTTGCACTGAGGGGCTAGCTACCAGGATGTCGTCTAGATAGATAAACAAAAAGGGTAAACCCCGGCCCACGCGGTCCATCAGTCGCTGGAAAGCCTGTGCCGCGTTCTTTAAACCGAAAGGCATACGCAACCATTCAAACAACCCGAACGGAGTTATAGTTGCAGTTTTTTGTATGTCCTCCGGTCGCACCGGAATCTGATGATATCCTCGCACCAAATCGATTTTGGAAAACACTACCGCACCTTCCAGCCCAGATGAAAAGTCCTGTAGGTGCGGTATGGGGTAGCGATCAGCCGTGGTGACAGCATTGAGACGCCGATAATCGCCACATGGCCTCCACCCCCCAGATGCCTTGGAGACCATGTGTAACGGCGAGGCCCACGGGCTGTCAGACTGACGGACAATTCCCATTTCCTCCATCTTCCTGAACTCCTCCTTTGCCACCACCAGTTTGTCTGGCGGCAGTCTCCTGGCCCGAGCGAAAACGGGAGGGCCTTCGGTGTGGATGTGATGGACCACACCGTGCTTAGCCGAAGGTGCGTCAAAACGTTGAACGAGCAGCTCTGGGAACTCGGCCAGAATCGCAGCATATGAGTCGGGGGCCGCGACGACGGCCTGGACAGTAGGGCTGGGCGAGGAGGCGATTGTCGGAGCGACGTGCTCGTCTTCGGCGGAAGGTCGGAGGTCGTTACCGCGGACATCAGGAACCAGTGAAAAAGCCCAGAGAAAATCTGCGCCCAGGATCGCTTGTTTGACGTCGGCTATGATGAATGGCCATTCGTACGTGCGGAGGCCTAAACCCAGGGACATTTTCCGTGTACCGAACGTGCGAATTGGGCTGCCGTTCACCGCGATGAGGGTGGGACCTGTCTTACCCGATCTGGTTTCGAGGTCGGTCGGCGGCACTATGCTGACGATGGCTCCCGTGTCTACCAAAAATTCTGTGTCCGTGAATCGATCATGGACATAGAGGCGCCGGTTCTGGCCAATCGTAACTGCCCCTATGTACGATCGGCCGAGGCATTTCCCGCGAAGGTACAAGGCAAGCGGCAGTTGCGGGATTCGTTACCCCATCGTAGGTGATAATAGCACCAGCCGCGCTTGTGCGGATCTTTTTGGCGGGCTTTCGGAGAATTGGCGGGAGACGTGGCGCCATCTTGCCGTCGCTGTGGCGTGGTCACCGATGTCGAGACTTTGTTGATGGAATCCCCCTGCCTTGTTTTTTCCCGCTATGAGCGCGTCCGCTTTCGCTGCATATGCTTCGGGGTCCTTAAAAGAACAATCCGTAAGCAGCAATCGGACATCCTCGGGGAGTTTTTCGCGGAATGCCTGCTCAAACATCGGGCAATCCGTATGCTCACCGGCTAGCACCATCATTTCGGCCATGAGGACGGAAGGCAGTTTGTCTCCAAGCTCCGGTAGGTGCAGAAGTTTTGCCGCACCACCATGCTTTTTTAACCCGAAGGTCCGCAGTAATACCTTCTTCATGGTTTCATACTTGTCTTCCGCAGGTGAATTTATTATGAACCGCATCACGCGCTTGGTTGTGTCCGGCGATAGCGCGCTGACGAGGTAGAAGTACTTCGTGGAATCATCCGACACCTTCTTTATATGGAATTGGGCCTCTGCGTGGATAAACCAAGCTTGCGGTGCGTACGTCCAAAATAACGGAAGATGAACGTCCGCCGCGCTTGACTCCGGTGTGCCCTGCTCAGTCATCGTCAACGAGGCGTCGGGTTTTTCTCAGTCGGTGATCGTCCAGATCACGTTCGGGGTCACCAATATGGCGAGTCCGAGACTTGTAGTTGTAGATGAAGTTTATTGCAACCGCAATACACGAATACAGAATCAAAACAACAAGTCGCAGGACAACCAATATAAACTTACTGTCTTCCTTGAAGACTCAAACGAACTAACCTAATCGGGCGCCAAACGCACCCATGACATCGCTGACCAATCAGCGATGTCCTTCCCTGGACCAATCCCCATGGTCGCGTTCCCCACGTGACCTCGCTGGCCAATCCGAGGGTTCGACGACCTAGACCATTCTCCATGGTCGCTACACATCCATCGATGGACCTGATGGAGTTTGAAACAATATCCCCTTTGCTGGAGCAATGCCGCTCCCAATTTCCATCCCTCAGTATCGCCACGATTCCCAGTCTTTGGAGTTTCTCAATCAATTCCCTGAATAAATCACGACCTGTCTCAGCAGGGATTTCACTTGTCTGATGTCATCTATTGCGAATCATTTCAAAATCTCTATTTTTAAACACTATTGAAACTTGACTGTCCCGGTTGAGACGGAAAGTGGTATAAAATCCTCCGGGAATGTTCTGCCCCAGCATTTCATTCCGAGAGATTACCGGTAGCTCACGGGGACACGTCGCTGGGCAGAGAAAATGGGGAAAAGCTTTGGGAATATTTCGACGTGCAGAAAATCTTGTACGTGATCATTGCTGCCGTTGGAGTCCCTGGTAAGTGAGCAGAACAATTCAAAATTTATAACCTCCGTCTGTGCACCGGTGTTGCTCTGAATCTGATTCTGTTACAAGATTCCCAACTGATAATCGTTGTTCAAGTATATGTGAAGTATATCAATCCTCTCAGTGAAATATTTTTGAATTAACGCTGTGATTTTTCTTACTTTCAGACAGCCGAAACTAACCCTCTCTTTCTCCCACTGCCGGGACCCACTAGAATGTTGTTCTTGCCTTCAGTGGGACCTTGCCCAGAGTTGTCCAAGTGCTCGGGACAGGCAGCTCTCCGGGACGGTGTGACTGGGAGGGGGTTTACATTGTGAAGTTCACTGTGTCTGAGTTATTGATCAGAGTGAACACCCGCTCCTGTGGACACGTCTCACTGTCGATTCTGTCACAGTCGGATTCCACCGCCTGTTGGTTAATAATTGGATCGATCTCCTGAACCAGTGGCCGCGGATCTACCGTCGTGTGTTGTTACCGAACTGAGGAATGAAACCATTAATGGAGCCACTCTGCTGCCGGATCCTAAGTTGTCCCTGCCTTCCCCCGTGAACCCTCCTCGTCCCCATTAGATGCCGAGTTCCCAGAGCCCTGGTTAAACGCGGCCGGTCACGGTTAAGTCTGTGAAACCGACCCCATCAGAGACTGTGAGCGGTTGTTAACTGTAGACAGGACCATTCCCGCCTATTGTAGCGGGCGGGCTGCTCGTTCCCTCCCCTCCCTTTACCCCCGCCCGTCGCCTTATCTCCTCTCCCCTGAAGCGGGCAGGTCGGGCATAGTCGGAGCCGGGTCTGACATTGTTAAACCTGCAGCCGCGCACCGACTCCAACACTCCTGATCTCCAGCTGAAAGTGGAGCCGGTGTTCAGCCGGAGACCGTGTTCAGTAATGCCCAGTGTCCGTCCCCTTCTCTTTCCGCAGTGAATTTAGTGGCGATTGTGATCCTGTCCCGGGGAAAGTGCGGCCTCTCCACCTGCACACTCGCTACCTGGTGGCCATGGCAGCGGCCGATCTACTCACCCTGATCACCGAGGTCATTTTGTTTCAGATCCGATACCATTACTTTTATTGGAGTGTCCTGTCCATCACCCCTGTGTGCAGTGTTAACCTTGTACTGAGGGCTGCAGCTGCACTGTTCTGTCTGGTTCACCGTCACTTTCACCGTTGATCGCTTTGTCGCCATTTGTTGCCAGAAGCTGAAAACTAAATATTGCACCGGGAAAACTGCGGCTGCGGTTCTCGCAACAGCCGGCGTTCTGCTGTGTCTGAAAAACGTTCCCCGCTACTTCACACTGGAACCCTGGATGATCATCGACAATGTCCCGTGGGCTGTGTCACGGTGGGCAGTGCTTACACTGACCCCGGGTGGGTGGCATTTGACTGGATCGACACGGTTTTAACTCCGTTCCTCCCTTTCGCTGTGATCCTGCTGCTCAACGCTCTGACAGTCCGGCACATTTTTAGTGGCCAGTCGGGTCCGTCAGGGGCTGAGGGGTGAGAGCAAGGGGGAGAAGCGCAGTGACCCGGAGATGGAGAGCAGGAGGAGGTCTGTGGTTTTACTCTTCACCATCTCCGGCAGCTTCATCCTCCTGTGGCTGACGGTGGTTGTAACTTCGTCTATTATCAGATCACAGGGACTGGGAATGATCCGAATGATTCTCAATATATCTTTAGCGACGTCGGGTTTTTGCTGAGGAATCTCAGCTGCTGCACCAACACATTTATTTACGCGGTGACCCAGTCCAAGTTCAGGGAGCAGGTGAAGAGCGCGGTGAAATATCCGCTCACCTCAGCGCTGCGGCTCATTAATAAACCCGCGCCCTGAGCGCATCCCAGAGGGCGGCCGCAGTCTCTCCGCTCCGGGCTCCGGCTCCTCACATTCACCGCCGCATCTTCCAGCTGTCAGTCCCGGGGCGGATGATCCCATCGCCGGCCCCGCTCCAGGACCCCCAGCCCCTCACATTCACCCAATCAAAGACGCAGATTAAGCAGAAAAAATAACACCATTGCCTGTCATATATATTGATCATTTTTTAATGACAGTCCCTGATCATTGAAGTGTTTATATCAGTTTCTACCTCCTCATTCTTACCCTCCCGCCCTCCGCACTGGGGACCGGTCAGGGGTAGGGTGGGTGGGCTCCGCCCCCCTCTCTCCCCTCTCCCTCTCTCTTCCGTCTCTCTCTCTCTCCCTCTCACCCCCCCCTCTCTCTCTCTCTCTCTCTCTCCCTTTCCCCCTCTCCCCCTCCCTTTCCCTCTCCCCCCTCTCTCGCTCTCTACCCCGCTCTCTCTCTCCCTCTATCCCTCCCTCCCTCTCTCTCGCTCCCTCTCTCTCTCTCACCCACCCTCTCCCTCTCTCCCTCTCTTTCTTATCTCTCTCCCTCTCTCTCGTTCTCTCCCCCTCCCTCTTTCCTCTCTCTCTCTCTCTCTCTTCTCTCTCTCTCTCTCTCTCTCTCTCTCTCTCTCTCTCCTCTCTCTCACACACACACTCACACACACTCACACACACACTCACACACACACTCACACACACACACTCACACACACATTCACACACACACTCACACACACACACACACACACACACACACACTCACACACACACACACTCACACAACCTCACACACACACTCACATACACACTCACACACACACTGTCTCCCTCTCTCTCTGTCTCTCTGACTCCCCTATATTTATTTAAGTTGCTACATATTCCAAAATGCAGATTGTATTAGATTAAGTTAAGAATCCTACATAAAGAAATATTTTGTGCTCCATGATCGATGGATGGATGGATGCTGACACTGCCCCTGTCTCTGCGTTACTCTCTCTCTCTTTCCCTCTCTCTCTCTCTCTCTCACACACACACACACACACACACACACACTGTCTCTCTCTCTCCCTCTCTCTCTCTCTCTCTCTCGCCTCTTCTCTCTCTCATCTCTCTCTCTCTCTCTCTCTCTCTCTCTCTCTCTCTCTCTCTCTCTCTCTCTCTCTCCCTCTCTCTCTCTCTCTCTCTCTCTCTCTCTCTCTCTCTCTCTCTTCTTTCTCCCCACTCTCCACTTGATAAAATGACATTTGCAATGAACAATTAAACTAGACTGACATTTGATAACCGTCTGATGAAGTGAAATACGCTCTCCCTCCCCATGAAACACCACAACATGTGCCTGACATTTGTGGCAGGTGCAGCACTAACAAATAAACTGCTTTTAACCCGCCTGACTTCTGTTTGGATATTTAGTTCCCACTAAACTCTAGCCTTGAAGTCAGAGGAATTAAACATCAACAAGTGGCCACGTTGCCTCAAAGATGCAGATTAAGCAGAAAAATAACACCATTGCCTGTCATATGTATTGATCATTTTTAATGACAGTCCCTGATCATTGAAGTGTTTATTTCAGTTTCTACCCCCCTCATTCTCCCCCCTGCACTTTATAATACACTTACAATAATAAATTAAACCTAACAAATATTTGATCCCCCCTCTCCCCCTCTCTCTCTCTCCTACTCTCTCCCATTTCTCCCTCTCTCTGCCCTCTCTCTCTGCCCTCTCTCTCACTCTCTCTCAATCCGCCTCCACTCTCTCTCCCCCTCTCTTACTGCCCTCTCTCTTCCACCTCTCTTTTGGTGCCCTGTCTCCCTCCCATCTCTCCCCTCTCGCTCTCACACCTCTCTCTTCCTCGTCCCTCTCCCCTCAACTCTCTCCCCCTCTTATTCCCCCTCTCTCACTCTCCCCCCCTCCCCCTGTCCTGAAACACCACCACCTATTCAGTGTAGATGTTGACCATCATGGGGACTGGACTCTGGATAAGGGGTGGGGTGGGGGATGGTGATATTTCGGTGGTTACGGGAGTAAACGTCCTTTCTGTTGTCCTCTGGTGGGAACAGGAGGCAAAAGTCGGCCATCTTGAAACAGGCTGAAAACTCGCCCTCCTCTACGTGTTTCACCTTTTCCCTTTTTATTTCAGATGCAGCACGGAAACAGGCCATTCAGCCCACCGAGTCCGTTCCGACCAGCGATCGCCCGTTCACAGATTTATTAATTTAGAGATATAGCGCAGAAACTAAACTAATATACCAAACATTCCACACCCTCTCTCTCCCCTTCTCTCTCTCACACACTCACCCCATCTCCCTCTCATCCCTTTTGACTAAATATACTAAACTAAATTAAACTATATTAATATTTGATACCCTGCCCCCCTCCACTTTATAATAAAATTTACAATATATTAAGCTAATATTTGTTATCCCCTCTCTCCCCCTCCCCCTCCCTATCTCTCCCTCTCCCTCTCTCTCTCTCTCCTCTTTCTCTCCCCCCTCCACTGTATAAGAAAACATTAAAAATAATAAATTAAACAACTAATATTTGATACCCCCTCTCCCCCTCTTTCTACCCTATCACTCTCCCTCTCCACCCTTTCTCTCTCTTTCTCTCTCCCCTCTCTCTCACCCTCTCTCAATCTTTCTCTCACCCTCTCTCTCTCACCCCCTCTCTCTTTCGCCTTTTTATCTCCCCCCCTGTGATATCACAGTCAGTGAAAATGGTGAGCAAGAATTAAAGCAGGAACTTTTTCTGATTGGAAAGTGAGCTGAGAAATAGCAAATGGTGTTTGTTGCAGGTAAGTGTGAGGTTTAAATTTTGGGAAGTCAGACCAGGGCATGATCTTCACCGTGAATGGTAGTTCGCTGGGGAGTGTTGTAGAGCAGAGGGATCGCAGAACAAAAGCACATAGTTGCAAAAAAAGGGACGTAACAGGGGGATAGGGTGGTGGAGAAGGGTTTTTTGGCCCACTGTCTTCATCAGCCAGTGAATAAAATTTAAAAGTTGGAAAGTTATGTTCAGTTGGACAAGACGTTAGTGAGGACGCACTTGGAGTAATGTGCATATATTTAGCCACCGTGTTTGGGCAATATGCCACTAATTTGTAAAGAGCGCTGAATATATTATCGAACAAGTTGCCCGGAGACAAGGTTCGGAGCTCGAGGGAAAGGCTGGACACGCCAGGACTTTATTCCATGGAGCTCAGTAGAGAGAGCAGTGATCTCATGGAGGTGCACAGTATCATAGGGAGTGCCATAGTAATAACACTACGACATTTGGACAGGTACATGAGGACACTGGTTAGTGGCCAATTAGTGGGCAATCAGGAGATGAGTGGGCAAAATTAGAGCACGTAGTATAGGGGGCAGTGTATTGACATGGATAGAAAATTGGTTGGCAGATAGGAAACAAAGAGTAGGAATTAATGGGTCCCTTTCGCAATGGCAGGCAGTGACTAATGGGGTACCGCAAGGCTCGGTTCTGGGACCGCAGCCATTTACAATCCATATATAGATGATTTTGATGAAGGAATAAAAAGTAACATAAGCAGATTTGCAGATGACACAAAGCTGGGTGGCATGATGAACTGTGAAAAAGATGCTATGAGGATGCAGGGTGACTTGTATAGGTTGGGTGAGTGGGCAGATGCAGTGTAATGTGGATAAATGTGAGGTTATCCACTTTGGTGGCAAGAACAAGAAGGCAGATTATTATCTGAATGGTGTCCGATTATGATAAGGGGAAGTGCAACAAGACCTGGGAATCCTTGTAGATCAGTCACTAAAAGTAAGCATGCAGATATGGCAGGCAGTGAAGAAAGCTAATGGCATGTTAGCCTTCGCAACGAGACGATTTGAGTACAGGAGCAAAGAGATCCTTCTGCAGTTGTACAGGGCCCTGGTGAGACCACATCTGAGGTATTGTGTGCACATTTGGTCTCCCAATTTGTGGAAGGACATTCTTGCTATTGATGGAATGCAGCGCAGGTTCACGAGGTTAATTCGCAGGATGGCGGGACTATCATATGATGAAAGAATGGAGCGACTGGGCTTGTATTTACTGGAGTTTAGAGGGGATCTTATAGAAACAGATACAATTATTAAGGGATGCAGGAAACATGTTTCCGATGTTGGGGGAGTCCAGAACCAGATGCCACAGTTTAAGAATCAGGTGTAGGCCATTTAGTACTGAAATGAGGAAAAACTCTTTCACCCAGAGAGTTGTGAAGTTATGAAATTCTCAAAGGTCAGACTGGGAGTGGGAGGGCGAGTTGAAGTACTCAGCCACCGGGTCTGACCTTTCTGTCATGGGCCTCTCCAGTGCCATAGTGAGGCCCACCGGAAATTGGAGGAACAGCACCTCATATTTCGCTTGGGCAGCTTGCAGCCCAGCGGTATGAACATTGACATCTCCAACTTTAGACAGTTCCTCTGTCTCTCTCCTATTCCCCCCCCCCCCCTCCCCCTTCCCAGTTCTCCCACTGTCTTCCTGTCTCCATCTATATCCTTTCTTTTTCCGGCCCCCTTGACATCAGTCTGAAGAAGGGTCTCGACCCGAAGCGTCACCTATTCCCGCGCGGGACTAATGTGACACACTCTCTCCCCTTTCACTCTCCCCTTCTCTCTCTCACACTCACCCCATCTCTCTCTCTCTCTCTCTCTCTCTCTCTCCTCTCCTTTGACTAAATAAACTAAACTAAATTAAAGAGCTCTAGGGGCGAGCGGAAGCTAGGAATATGGGGAGAAGCAGGCACAGGTTACTGATTGTCGATGATCTGCCATGATCACAATGAATGGCGGTGTTGGCACGAAGGGACAAATGGCCTCCTGCGCCTATATTCTACGTTTCTATGTCTCTAAACTAAAAATAATCTATCCCCTTTCTCTCCCCCCTCACAATACTCAATTAATTCACAATAATAAACTAAACTAATATTTGATATTCTTTCTCGCATTCCATTTTATAATAAATTCAACAATAAACTAAACTAATATTTGTTACCCACTCTCTCTCCCTCCCCTTCCTCCCCCTCACTCTCTCTCCCCTCTTTCTCTACTTCTCTTTCCCTCCCCCCCCATTTTATAAGACTACATTTACAACAATCAATTAAAATAAATTAATATTTGATACCAACTTCCCGCTCCCTCTCTCCCCACTCTCCCCTCCCCTCCCCTCCCTCTCCCGACCTCTCCTATCTCTCCCCTCTCTCTGCCCTCTCCCTCTCTCCTTTTTCTCCCCAGTCTCTCTCTCTTCCCCAGTCTCTCCACCTCTTCCTCCCCCCCTCTCTCTCTTCCCCTCGCCTCATTTCTCTCTCTCTCCTCTCTTTTGACTAAATAAAATAAACTGTTAAAATAAAAACTAAACTCTCCCCTCTCTTCCTCCTCTCTCTCCCCCTCTCTTTCCCTCTCCCTTTCTCCCCCTCTCGCTTCCCCCCTCTATCTCACCTCTCTCTCACTTCCCCCTCTCTCTCCTCTCTTTCACTCTTCCTCCTCTTTCTCTCACCACCCTCTCTCCCTTCCTTCAGTCTCTCCCCGTCTCTCTTTCTCCTCTCTCTCCCCCTCTCCACTTCATTTTCATGAATTTACAATTATAAACTAAACTAATATTTGATACCATGACCCCCCCCTCGACTTGAGAACCAAATTTACAATATATTAAGCTAACAATTATTACCCCCTCTCTCTCCCTCTCCTTCCCTCCCCGCCCTCTCTCTCTCTCCCTTCTCTCTCTCCCTCTTTCTCTCCCCCGTGCACTATATAAGAATACATTTAAAAGTCACAGCGTCATGGAGTCATGTAGCACGGAAATATCCGGCCCAACTCGCCCACTCCAATGCAACTTGCCCCGTCTATCCCAGTCCCACCTGCCCGCGTTTGCCCCATATCTTTCTCAACCCGTCCCATCCACGTAAATGTCTAAATGTTTCTTAAACATTGCACTAGTACATGCGTCTGGCAGCCCGTTCTATACACCCACCACCCTGTGTGTACGAGGACATTCTGTGCGAGACTTGTATCCTATGTCTGACTTTCCTCAGATAGGCACAGACACAAAGTAAACCAGCTCAGAGTTCAGAGGCGGTTCCATCTAACAGGTCGTTTCATTAAAGGCCTTATCGACGCACAAAGGGAAACACTCTGATGAGACCCACCTCTCTCTCTCCTCTCCTGTCGTCTCTCTCCCTCTCCTCCTTCTCTCCCCCTCCCCCCCTCTCCCCCTACCCCCTCTCTCTCTCACAAACCCCTGTCTCTCTCCCCCTCTCTAATTCTACTATCAGTTACGACCTTATGACAAACAGGGGGAGGATTGGGGAGTGGAGGAGGTGTGTGGGGGAGAGAGGGGGAGTAGTGTGGGAATGAGTGGAATGGGGAGAGAGAGTGCGGTGGAGCACGGGGAGAGGTAGCGGGAGTGTGGGAGAATGTAAGGGGTAGGAGTGTGGGCAGAGAGGGGGATGTGCGTGGGGAGAGAGATGGGGAGGCACGTGGGGGAGAGAGGGGGAGGAGTGTGGGGGAAAGAATGGGAGGAGTGGTGAGTGTGTGTGGAGAATGCAGGAGTGTGGGGATGGAGAGTGGGAGGAGAGTGGGGAGAGAGGGTGCGGAGAGAGAGGGGGATGTGTATGGGGAGAGAGATTCGCGGAGTGTGGCAAGACAGAGGGGAGTGTGGGGAGAGAGTGGGGAGGAGTGTGGAGAGGGGAGGAAGTGGGAAAACAGAATCGGAAAAGTGGGGAGAGGACAGAGAATGGGAGGAGGGAGAGAGGGAGAGAGAGAGAGAGAGAGAGAGAGAGGAGTGTTGGGAGAGACGCATAATGCGTTATTCCTTCAATCTTATCCAGCAAAAAGTTATCGACTCATTATCACCGCTGCCTATTAAAGTGAAAATAACAAATAAATACGTGTGCCCCCGCCAACGTGGATAGAACAACAAGATGCCGTGAGAGCTCATTACAGATGAGATTAATTACTGAGAATGTTACTGCTTATACAGACCCATCACTGACCACACTGATAATGTTACTGCTTATACAGACCCATCACTGACCACACTGATAATGTCACTACTTATCCAGACCCATCACTGACCACACTGATGATGTCACTGCTTATCCAGACCTACCGCTGACCACACTGATAATGTCACTGCTTATCCAGACCCATCACTGACCACACTGATAATGTCACTGCTTATCCAGACCCATCACTGACCACACTGAAAATGTCACTGCTTATCCAGACCCATCACTGACCACACTGATAATATCACTGCTTATCCGGACCTTTGACAAAGTCTCCCATGGTAGACCGATCCAGGAGGTGAAGGCACACGGGATTAACGGTGACTTGGTCGCATGAATTCAGAACTGTCTGAATGATAGAAGGCAGAGTGTTGTGGTGGAAGGGCAATATTCAGGCTGGAGGTCTGTGACCAGTAGTGATACACAGGGATCTGTGCTGGGACCTCTACTGTTTGTGAGACACATAAATGACTTGGGCGTGAATATACACGGGTTGTTTTGTAAGTTTGCGGATGACACCAAGATTTCTGGGGTTGAGGAATGTGAGGGAGGCTGTCTCAGTATTTAGTGGCGTATAGATCAAGTAGAGAGATGGGAGGGGTGGGGGAAATCACAGATGCAAATTATTCTGAGCAAATGAGAGATGTTGCAATTTGGGACGTCAAATGTGAGTTCAAACTATATAATTAATGGCATGACCCTTAACATCAGTGATGTATAAAAGTATCTTGCAATACAGGTAAACAGCTCCCTGAATGTGATAACGGCAGTGGACAGTTGTAAAGAGGCATATGGTACAGTTTCGTTCATTGGTCAAGGAGTGGTGGTCTATCTCAGGGATTGGTGCTGCGCTCATTGTTGTTTGTCATCTGTGTCAATGAGTTCCCTGAGAATGTAACGGACTAATGTATAAGTTTGCAGTTGACACTAAAGTAGGTGGTATCACAGGCATTGGAAATGGTTGGCAAGGATTAAAGCAGGAGCTTTTTCAAATTGGAAAATGGGCTGAGAAATTTCAAATAGTGTTTCTTGCAGATGTGTGAGATTTTAAATTAGGGAAGACAAACCAGGGCGATCTTCACCATGAATGGTAGTTATCTGGGGAGTGTTGCAGAGCAGAGGGATCTCAGAATAAAAGTACATTGTTGCAAGAAAAGGGATGTAACAGGGGGATAGGGTGGTAGATAAGGTTTTTTTGCCCACTGTCTTCATCAGCCAGTGAATAAAATGTAGAAGTTGGAAAGTTATGTTCAGGTGGACGAGACGTTGGTGAGGATGCACTTGGAGTAACGTGTATAATCTGCCGTCACCATGTTTAGGAAATATGCCAGTAATTTGCAAAGAGTGCAGAAAATAATTTCAACACGTTGCCAGAAAACAAGAGTCGGAGCTACAGGGAAATGTTGGGCTCGCCAGGACTTTATTCCATGGAGCGCAGCAGGCAGTGCAGTGACCTCATAGAGGTGGACAGTGTCATAGGTAGCGACATAATGGGATCACTAAGACATTTGGACAGGTACATGAGGGGAATGGTTTAGAGGGAGATGATCCATATGCCGGCAAATGGGAATAGTTCAGATGAATTAAAATGCACCATCCCTCCCGTAGACAACCTAGCGTAGGTTCACTAGGTTAATTCCCGGAATGGCGGGACTGTCGTATGTTGAAAGGCTGGAGCAATTAGGCTTGTATACACTGGAATTTAGAAGGATGAGGGGGGTCTTATTGAAACATATAAGATAATTAGGGGATTGGACACATTAGAGGCAGGAAACATGTTCCCAATGTTGGGGGAGTCCAGAACAAGGGGCCACAGTTTAAGAATAAGGGGTAGGCCATTTAGAACGGAGATGAGGAAGAACTTTTTCAATCAGAGAGTGGTGAAGGAGTGGAATTCTCAGCCTCAGAAGGCATTGGAGGCCAGTTCGTTGGATGCTTTCAAGAGAAAGCTGGATAGAGCTCTTAAGGATAGCAGAGTGAGGGGTATGGGGAGAAGGCAGGAACGGGGTACTGATTGAGAGTGATCAGCCATGATCGCATTGAATGTCGGTGCTGGCTCGAAGGGCTGAATGATCTACTCCTGCACCTATTGTCTATTGTCTATTGTCTATTGTCTATTGAAACACGGCAACGTTTGTCTGAAATTTGCGTCAGGGACAGCACTAACATACAAACTGCTTTTAAATAGCCCTTGGATATTTTATTACCACAGAACTCGAGCCTTGAAATCAGGGGAATTAGACATAAATAGATATCCATATTTCTCAAAGATGCAGATTAAGCAGAAAACATTATAATTGCCTGTCACATACATTGGTCATTTTTCATAACAGTCCCTGATCATTGAAGTGTTTATTTCAGTTTCTATGAGTGCCAGGTTTGCACTGCATGATGGGAGATATGCTCTCTTGAATTACATGATAAATAAGCACATAAATGAAGTCTGCGTGTGTGGCAGCTTTCTCTGTGCCGCTGTGTGGACAGCCCAGACGGATGAGTTGGTCATTTACTCTCAGACCGACCTTGCTGTCTGGTCTGTGAGTTTGAATTCACATCTACCTGTCACCTGGTCTGAAGTAGTTCACTACAAAATAAACTGCAGATTGAACAGTGCCACAGCTAGTGTTCACCGGCTGGAACTAATATTCCCCATTGGGAGAAACGCAAAGAACAGTCTGAAGAAGGGTCTCGACCCGAAACGTCACCCATTCCTTCTCTCCCGAGATGCTGCCTGACCTGCTGAGTTACTCCAGCATTTTGTGAATAAATCGCAAAGAACATTTAACCAACTCCCCCTTTCTCAGATCTGAAGCTGCATTTTAATTTTCAGCATTATGTGTTATTCTTTCAAGTGTATGCCAGAGAAAGTTAATTAGCATTTCTAACCTGTGTTAATTAAGAAAATAACAAGCTGATGCATCTTCAGCTGCCGTGTTTACCAGCAGCAAAATGCAGTTAATGCTCATTAAAGTTTAGATTAATTACGGATACTGAACTTGAGTTAACCCTTTAGAGTCGAACATTTGAATTATAAAGAAGGGATTCTTTGACAAGATCTGAAAAAAATGGATCATTTATTTGAGCCATGACACCAACTCCAAAGACGTACAGGTATGTAGGTTAATTGGCTGGGTAAATGTTTTAAAAAAATTGTCCCTAGTGGGTGTAGGATAGTGTTAATGTATGGGGATCGCTGGGCGGCACGGACTTAGAGGGCCGAAAAGGCCTGTTTCCGGCTGTATATATATGATATGATAACTAGATAAATGCCGAGCTAGATATTGGAAGATTGTGTTATATAGAACTAGATGGTATGTTTGTGCGAATATTGAAATCTTTCCAGATAACCAATCATTGTTACTTTTTTATATTTTATTTGGTAAGTGTACCACACCGTCTTATTCAAATGTTTTTATTTATTGATATCCTTTGCTTATTTATTCATTTATTTTTGTTGTTTTTCTTATTTTATTTTATTTATGTCGATGGTGTTGTACTGTTTTGTATATATCTCTGTGAAAAAACAAAATAAAAACTGAAGAAAATTAAAAAGAAAGGATTCTTTATTTTAGATCATATCAAATGTAAAACATCGGTGTCAGATTTAATGAGATCATGTCACTGCTTATCCGGATCCATCACTGACCACACTGATAATGGCACTGCTTATCCAGACCCATCACTGACCAAACTGATAATGTCACTGCTTATCCAGACCCATCACTGACCACACTGATAATTTCACTGCTTATCCAGACCCATCACTGACCACACTGATAATATCACTGTTTATCCAGACCCATCACTGACCACATTAACGTCACACACAGGTATGTTCTTTGTATCATTCATTCCAAGGACATCTCACATACTGTAACAACCAGCTACCCAGTTCCATCGCACGCTGCTCAGATATATTTTCACCAGTGACAACGTTGACAACATTTGCCTCGTGCTGATTGGTACGGTCGCCTCTGAACTCACTGATGGTTTCACTTCCCATCTGCGTATGATTCTGAACGCATTTGCGCTACAAATGAATACCCACATACAGAAAAATCAAGACTTAACTGTTCCTTCAAGTGCAGCGCTCTTTCCTCAGTTGTACTTCAAATATCTGCGAGGCTCTTTTGTGTAGTTCTGGTCACCATATTATAGATATGATGTCCTGTTGCCAGAGACAGTGCGGAACAGATTCACACGGATGTTATCTGGAATGGGCAGCGTTAGTTTGAAGACTGAATCAATTGGGTGGGATTGGTCTCCTTGGAGCGCAGGAGGATGAGGGTGATCTTATAGACCTGTTTTAGACCATGAAAGGAATAGATGGAGTGGATGCTCGGATTCTCCTGCCCTGAATAGGCGAATCGAGGTCCAGAGGACATACGTTTAAGTGGAAGGGGAAACCATTGAATAGGAATCTGAGGTGTAACTTTTTCACACAATGGGTGGTGGATGTATGGAACAAACTGCCAGATGAGGAATTTGAGGCAGGGACTATCCCAAGATTTATGAAATAGTTAGACAGGTTGGGTACATGAATAGGACAGGTTTGGTGGGATATGGACCAAATGCAGACAGGTGGAACTAGTGTAGATGGGGCCTGATGGCTGGTGTGGGCAAGTTGGGCTGAAGGGCCTGATTCCACACCATATCACTCTATGACTCTATGAGTACAGGGCTGAACTGCCTCCTCTGGCTCCTCATTCCACACACCCACCACCCTTTGTGTGAAAAATTACCCCTCGGGTTCCGATTAAATTTTCCCCCTCATCTTAAACCTGGGCCCCCTGGTTCCTGCTTTCCCCTCTCTGTACGTCTGCCAGATCTATTCCTCTCATTATTTTGTTCAGCTGTAGAAGATCATCCCTCATCCTCCTGTGCACCAAGGGATAAAGTACTAGTCTGCTGAACCTGTCCCTCTAGATCAGGCCCACGGGTCCGCGCTGCATCCTCGTACATCTCCTCTATCACCTTTCCAGATTGACACCATCTTTCCTGTATCATGGTGCACACAACTGATCACAATACTCCAAATGCAGACTCACCAACGTCTTATACAACGGCAACATAACCTCCGAATATCTATACACAATGCTCTGACCGAAGACGGCCAATGTTACAAAAGCCTTTTTGCCCACACTATCAACCTGTGACGCTACATTCAACACATTATGTCCATGTCGTCCTAGATCCATCTGCTCTACAGTTAATTCACCTTTCTGCCTCGGTTGCAGTTCATTGGTACTGACACTTCTAAACTCACTGATGGTTTCACTTCCCATGTGCGTCTGATTGTGAATACACTTGTACTACAGCTGAACATCCAAACAAAGAATAATCAAGACTTAACTGCTCCTCCAAGTGCAGCGCTCTCCTCAGTTGTACTTCAAATATCTGCAAGGCCCTTTTGTGTAGTTCTGGTCACCATATTATACAAATGATGTCCTGTTGCCAGAGGCAGTGCGGAACAAATTCACCAGGATGTTAGCTGGAATGGACAGCGTTAGTTTGAGGACAGATTTGATCGGGTGGGATTGATCTCATTGGAGCAAGAATGCAGAGGGACGACCTTACTGAGGCTTGTAAAATGATGTCAACTACAGCAGGGTTGAATACATGGTCACACTTATTTCCCAGGCTGCGAGAATCTAAACCCAGGGAACTTACGTTTAATCGAAAGGGGAGAGATTTAAGGGAATTCTGACTTCAAAGATGGAGCAATCTTTTCATTTGAGGCGGTGGGGACAGATACCATCACAGCAAATAAACAGCATTTGGACAGCCGTTGGTTCGGATAGAAATGGAGGGATATGGGACAAATACAGGTGAATGAGATTACCGTAGATATGCATCTCGGTCTGCATGGACGAGTCGGGCCGAAGGGCCTGTTTCCCTGTTGTTCCCATGACTGGAATCAGCAGTTCTGTAATTTCTAATGTGCTCTGTCATCGGCCTCCCCAGTTGTAGCCACATAGCAGACACATCACTGACTGCACAACAGTGGCGATACTGTATTGGGTGGTGGTGTCACCAACAACGGAGGCACATTGTTCATCACCCTCACAAGTGTCCAACAGGTGTTTCACTCTCCTCAAACTAAACTCTAGCCTGGACATCCGAGGAATTAAACGTAAATAGGTGTCGAAAGTTCTCACACCTGCAGTTTAAACAACAAAATGATATAACTGCCTGTCATATACGTTGGTCATTTTAATATGTCTCTGATCATTGAAGTGTTTCTTTCAGTTTCTCTGTGTGTCAGTTATACACAGCAGGAAGCGAGAAACGCTCTCTTGAATTAGTTCATATATAGGCACAGAAATACAGACTGAGTTTGTGTGAGAGCTCTCTTAAATTCACTGGAATTTAGGATGAGAGGGGATCTTGTCGAAACATGTAGAATTCTGAAGAAGGGTCTCCACCCATTCCTTCTCCCAAGAGATGCTGCCTGTCCCGCTGAGTTACTCCAGCTTTTTGTGTCTATCTTCTATTTAAACCAGCATCTGCAGTTCCTTCTTACACATATACATATCTTAAGGGATTGGACAGGCTAGATACAGGAAAAATATTCCCGATGTTGTGGGAGTCCAGAAAAGGGATCACAGTTTACGAATAAGGGGTAGCTCAATTATTACTGAGATGAGGAAAAACTGATCTGTCGTCGGCCTCGCCAGTTGAGATGAATTGTGAATCTGTGGAAATCTCTGCCACAGAAGGCAGTGGAGGTCAATTCACAGGAGGTTTTCATGGGAGAGTCAGATATAGCTCTTAGGGCTAACGGAATAAAGTTGCACGGGGAGGAATCAGGAACGGGGTACTGATTTAGGATGGTCGGCCATGATCATGTTGAATGGCGGTGCGGGCTCAAAAGGACAAATGGCCTACTCCTGCAAGTATTTTCTTTGTTTCTATGTTTCGAAACCACTGTGGACAGCATGGACGGGTGAGTTGGTCATTAACGCTCAGAACGACTTTGCTGTCATGTCTGTGGGTTTGAATTAGCATCAACCTGTCAACTGGTCTGAAGTAGTTCAATAAAAAAATAAACTGCAGATTGAACAGAACCTCGCCTTGTGTTCACCGGCTGGAACTAATAGTCCCCACTGGATGAATGGCATAGCACAATTACTCACCATCGCTGACCACACTGATCAGGTCACTGCTTATCCTGACCCATCACTGACCACGCTAATAATGACACTGCTTATCCAGACCCATCACTGACCACGTTGACAATATCACTGCTTACCCAGGCCCATCACTGGCCACACTGATAATGTCACTGCTTATCCAGACACATCACTGGCCACACTGATAATGTCACTGCTTATCCAGACACATCACTGACGAAATCTCGTCCAAAAAAAATGTTTTTTGGATGACAAATAAAGATATCCTGAATCCTGAATCCTGAATTAACGTCACGCACAGGTATGTTCTTTGTATCATCCAATCCAAGAACATCTCACATACTGTAACAACCAGCTACCCAGTTCCATCGCACGCTGCTCAGATATATTTTCACCATTGACACCTTTGACAGCATTTGCCTCGTGCTGATTGGCACGGACACCTCTGAACTCGCTGATGGTTTCACTTCCCATCTGCGTCTGATTCTGAACACACTTGCACTACAAATGAACACCAAAATACAGAAAAATCAAGACTTAACTGTTCCTCCAAGTGCAGCGCTCTCCTCAGTCGTACTTCAAATATCTGCGAGGCCATTTTGTGTAGTTCTGGTCACCATATTATAGAAACAATGTCGTGTTGCCAGAGACAGTGTGGAACAGATTCACCAGAATGTTATCTGGAATGGACAGCGTTAGTTTGAAGACAGAATCAATTGGGTGGGATTGGTCTCCTTGGAGCGCAGGAGGATGAGGGGTGATCTTATAGACATGCTTTAGATCATGAAAGGAATAGATCGGGTAGATGCTCAGCTTCTCCTGCCCTGATTAGGAGAATCGAGGTCTAGAGGACATACGTTTAAGGTGAAGGGGAAATGATTGAATAGGAATCTGAGGGGTAACATTTTCACACAGTGGGTGTTGGATGAATGGAGCAAACTGCCAGAGGAGGTATTTAAGGCAGGGACTATCCCAACATTCATGAAACAGTTAGACAGGTGCATGAATAGGACAGGTTTGGTGGGAAATGGACCAAATGCAGACAGGTGGGACTAGTGTAGATGTGGCATTTTGGCTGGAGTGGGCAAGTTGGGCCGAAGGGCCTGTTTCCACACCATATCACTCTATGACTCTATGGGTACAGGTTTGAACTACCTCCTCTGGCAGCTCGTTCCACACACCCACCATGCTTTATGTGAAAAATTACCCCTCAGATTCCACAGATTCACAATTCATCTCAACTGGGGAGGCCGACGACAGTTCAGTTTTTCCTCATCTCAGTAATAATTGAGCTACCCCTTATTCGTAAACTGTGATCCCTGTTCTGGACTCCCACAGCATCGGGAACATTTTTCCTCTATCTAGCCTGTCCAATCCCTTAAGAATTGTATATGTGTAAGAAGGAACTGCAGATGCTGGTTTAAACAGAACATAGACACAAAAAGCTGGAGTAACTCAGCGGGACAGGCAGCATCTCTTGGGAGAAGGAATGGGTGGAGACCCTTCTTCAGAATTCTATATGTTTCGTCAAGATCACCTCTCATCCTAAATTCCAGTTAATTCAAGAGAGCTCTCACACACACTCAGTCTGTATTTCTGTGCCTATTTATTAATTAATACGAGAGCGTTTCTCCCTTCCTGCTGTATATATTTGGCACACATAGAAACTGAAAGAAACACTTCAATGATCTGAGACATATTAAAACGACCAACGTATATGATAGGCAGTTATATCGTGTTGTTGTTTAAACTGCAGGTTTGAGAAAATTCGACACCTGTTGGCGTGTAATTCCTCGGATGTCTAGGCTAGAGTTTAGTTTGAGGAGAGTGAAGCACCTGTTGGACACTTGTGAGGGAGATGAACAATGTGCCTCCGTTGTTGGTGACACCACCACCCAATACAGTATCGCCACTGTTGTGCAGTCAGTGATGTGTCTGCTATGTGGCTACAACTGGGGAGGCCGATGACAGAGCACATTAGTGATTACAGAACCGCTGATTCCAGTCATGTGAACAACAGGGAAACAGGCCCTTCGGCCCGACTCGTCCATTCGGACCGAGATGCATATCTACGGTAATCTCATTCACCTGTATTTGTCCCATATCCCTCCATTCCTATCCGAAACAACGGCTGTCTAAATGCTGTTTATTTGCTGTGATGGTATCTATCCCCACCGCCTCAAATGAAAAGATTGTTGCATATTTGAAGTCAGAATCCCCTTAAACCTCTCCCCTTTCGAATAAACGTAAGTTCTCTGGGTTTAGAATCTCACAGCCTGGGAAATAACTGTGACCATCTACTCAACCCTGCTATAGTTGACATAATTTTACAAGCCTCAGTAAGGTCATCCCTCTGCATTCTTGCTCCAATGAGATAAATCCCACCCGATCAAATCTGTCCTCAAACTAACACTGTCCATTCCAAATAACATCCTGATGAATCTGTTCCGCACCGCCTCTGGCAACGGGACATCATTTGTATAATATGGTGACCAGAACTACACAAAAGGGCCTCGCAGATATTTGAAGTACGACGTAGGAGAGCGCTGCACTTGGAGGAGCAGTTACGTCTTGATTATTCTTTGTTTGGATGTTCAGCTGTCGTGCAAGTGTATTCACAATCAGACGCACATGGGAAGTGAAACCATCAGTGAGTTCTGAAGTGTCGGTACCGATGAACTGCAACCGAGGCCTATATCTCTTGATGCAGGAGGATGAGGGATGATCTTCTACAGATCAACAAAATAATGAGAGGAATAGATCTGGCAGACGCACAGAGAAGTGGAAGCAGGAACCATGGGGAGCAGGTTTAAGATGAGGGGGTGAAATTTAATCTGAACCTGAGGGGTATTTTTCACACAAAGGGTGGTGGGTGTGTGGTACGAGGTGCCAGAGGAGGTAGTTCAGCCCTGTACTCATAGTCATAGAGTGATATGGTGTGGAATCAGGCCCTTCAGCCCAACTTGCCCACACCAGCCATCAGGCCCCATCTACGCTAGTTCCACCTGTCTGCATTTGGTCCATATCCCACCAAATCTGTCCTATTCATGTACCCAACCTGTCTAAGTATTTCATAAATGTTGGGATAGTCCCTGCCTCAAATTCCTCATCTGGCAGTTTGTTCCATACATCCACCACCCATTGTGTGAAAAAGTTACCCCTCAGATTCCTATTCAATGATTTTCCCTTCAACTTAAACGTATGCCCTCTGGACCTCGATTCGCCTATTCAGGGCAGGAGAATCCGAGCATCCACTACATCTATTCCTTTCATGATCTAAAACATGTCTATAAGATCACCCCTCGTCCTCCTGCGCTCCAAGGAGAACAATCCCACCCAATTGATTCTGTCTTCAAACTAACGCTGTCCATTCCAGATAACATCCTGGTGAATCTGTTCCGCACTGTCTCTGGCAACAGGACATCATATCTGTAATATGGTGACCAGAACTACACAAAAGGGCCTCGCAGATATTTGAAGTACAACTGAGGAAAGCGCTGGAACTTGGAGGAACAGTTAAGTCTTGATTTTTCTGTTTATGGGTATTCATTTGTAGCGCAAATGCGTTCAGAATCATAAGCAGATAGGACGTGAAACCATCAGTGAGTTCAGAGGTGTCCGTACCAATCAGCACGAGGCAAATGTTGTCAATGTTGTCACTGGTGAAAATATATCTGAGCAGCGTGCGATGGAACTGGGTAGCTGGTTGTTACAGTATGTGAGATGTCCTTGGAATGGATGATACAAAGAACATACCTGTGTGTTACGTTAATGTGGTCAGTGATGGGTGTGGATAAGCAGTGACATTATCTGTGTGGTCAGTGATGGGTCTGGATAAGCAGTGACATTATCAGTGTGGTTAGTGATGGGTCTGGATAAGCCGTGACATTATCAGTGTGGTCAGTGATGGGTCTGGATAAGCAGTGACATTATCAGTGTGGTCAGTGATGGGTCTGGATAAGCAGTGACACTATCAGTAATTAATCTCATCTCTAATGAGCTCTCACTGCATCTTGCTGTTCTATCCACGTTGGCCGGTGCAGACGTTTTTATTTGTTATTTTCATTTTAATAGGCAGTGGTTAAAATGAATAAATATCTTTCTCCTGCATACATGTGAGTAACACATAATGCGTCTCCCCAACACTCCTCACTCTCTCTGCCTCTCTCCCTCCACCTCCGTCCATTCTCTCTCTCCCATACCGATCCCCCGTCTCTCTCCCCAATTTTCTGACCGTCTGACTTCCCATCTCCTCCCCTCTCTCCACACTCCTCCCCACTCTCTCCCGACACTCCCCTATGTCCTGCCACCTCCAATCTCTCTCCCCACACACCTCCCCATCTCTCTCCACACCCCCTCTCTCCCCACTCTCCTCTCATTCTCCACCCCACACTCTGTCTTTCTCCCCACACACTCACCACTCCTCTCATTCTGTGTCCCCACACTCCTCCCCCTCTGTCTCCCCCATTCCCCCTCTCTCTCCCCACATTCCCCCTCATTCCCCACACACCTCCACCTCTATCTCCTCACCTCTCTCCCCCGTTCGTCCATTCTCTGCCCCATCTCTCTCTCCCCACATACCTCCCCTCTCTCGCCTCACTCCTTCCTCTATCCCTCCCCTCCCATTTCTCTGCCACATTCCTCCACTCACTCCCCACTCCTCCACTCTCTCCCATCACTCCTCTTGTACCTCTTTCCCCTGTACCCCTCGCTCTCGCTACATTCCTCCCCTACCCTCGTTTCACTCTCCCCACTCCTCCCCTCCATCCTCACATTCCTCTAACTCGCTCTCCACACTATCCTTCCTCCCTCTCTTTCACACTCCTCCCACACTGTCTCCCCACTCCTCCCCTATCCCCACACTCCTCCCGTTCTCTTGCTACATTTTCCTATCTCCCCCACCCACCTCCTCTCCCTCTCCCACACTCCCCCTGCATCCTTTCTCTCTCTCCACACAATCCCTCCTCCCGTTCTCTCACACTCCTCTCCCTCCGTATCCCCACTCCTCCCCTCCCTCTCCCCACAGTCCTCCCCTCTCAATTCCCACATTCCTCCTTTCTCTCCACAATCCCCCTCCTCCCCAACACCCCTTCCTCTCTCTCACCCCACACACCTTCCTCTCTCCCACACCCACCTCCTCTCCCTCTTCCCCACTCCACCCCCTGCATCCCCACATTCCTCCCACTCTCTCTCCACACAAACCTTCCTCCCTCTCTCTCACACTCCTCCCTCCCCTGTCCCCTAAAACCACCTTTCTCCCCACACTCCTCCCCATCATTCTCCCCACACTCCCCGTCTCTCTCCATACTCCCCGCTCGCTCACCACGATCATCCTGCCTCCTCTCTCTCCCCACTACCTCTCTCTCCCCACACTATTAAATTCCTCTCCCCACACTCCCTTTCTTCCCACCCTCCATCCCCACAATCCTCCTCCTTTCTCTCCACTCCTCCCCTTTCTCTCCCCACACAGCTCCCTTTCTCCCCACACTCATCTCCTCTTCCTCCCCACACTCTTCACTCTCTTTCTCTCTGGATAAGTAGTGACATTATCAGTGTGGTCAGCGATGGGTCTGGACAAGCAGTGACATTATCAGTGTGGTCAGTGATGGGTCTGGATAAGCAGTGACATTATCAGTGTGGTCAGTGATGGGTCTGGATAAGCAGTGACATTATCAGTTTGGTCAGTGATGGGTCTGGATAAGCAGTAACATTATCAGTGTGGTCAGTGATGGGTTTGGATAAGCAGTGGCATTATCAGTGTGGTCAGTGATGGGTCTGGACAAGCAGTGACATTATCAGTGTGGTCAGTGATGGGTTTGGATAAGCAGTGGCATTATCAGTGTTGTCAATGAATGGTCTGGATAAGCAGTGACATTATCAGTGTGGTCAGTAATGGGTCTGGATAACCAGTGACATGATCTCATTAAATCTGCCCCCGATGTTTTACATTTGATATGATGTAAAATAAAGCATCCTTTCTTTTTTTTCTCTTCAGTTTTTATTGATTTTTCACAGAGATATATACAAAACAGTACAACATCATGAACATAAATAAAAATTTTCCCAGATCCTCTCAAAGAATCCCTTCTTTTTAATTCAAATGTTCGACTCTAAAGGGTTAACTCAAGTTCAATATCCATAATTAATCTAAACTTTAATGAGCACGAACTCTATCTTGCTGCTCTATCCACGCTGGTAAACACGGCAGCTGAAGATGCATTAACTTGTTATTTTCATCTTAATTAACACAGGTTAGAAATGCTAATTAACTCTCTCCGGCATACACTTGAAATAATAACACAAAATGCAGAAAATTAAAATGCAGCTTCAGATTTGAGAAAGGGTGAGTTGGGTAAATGTTCTGTGCGTTTCGCCCAATGGGAAATATTAGTTCCAGCCGGTGAACACGAGCTGTGGCTCTGTTCAATCTGCAGTTTATTTTGTAGTGAACTACTTTAGGCCAGTTGACAGGTAGAAGTCAATTCAAACCCACAGACCAGACAGTAAGGTCGGTCTGAGAGTAAATGACCAACTCATCTGTCTGGGCTGTCCACACAGCGGCACAGAGAAAGATGCCACACACGCAGACTTCATTTATGTGCTTATTTATCATGCAATTCAAGAGAGCATATCTCCCATCATGCAGTGTAAACCTGGCACACGTAGAAACTGAAATAAACACTTCAATGATCAGGGACTGTTATCAAAAATGACCAATATATATGACAGGCAAATCCCATGATTTCAAGGTTAGAGTTCTGTGGTAACAGAATATCCAAGGGCCATTTAAAAGCAGTATATTTGTTAGTGCTGTACCTGGCGCAACGTTTGGCCAAAGGCTGCCGTGTTTCATGGGGTGGGATGGTGCATTTTAGTTCATCTGAAGTATTCCCATTTACCGGCATATGAATCATCTCCCTCTAAACCATTCCCTTCATGTACCTGTCCAAATGACTTTGTGTTGATATTACTATGTTACCTATGATACCCTGCCCCTCCATGAGATCACTCCACTGCCTGCTGCGCTTCATGAAATAAAGTCCTCGCAGCCCAGCCTTTCCCTGTATCTCCGACCCTTGTTTTCTGGCAACGTGTTGTAAAATATTTTCAGGACTCTTTACAAATTAGTGGCATATTTCCTAAACATGCTGACGAAAAATTATACACGTTACTCCAAGTGCGTCCTCACCAACGTCTTGTCGAACTGAATATAATTTTCCAACTTCTAAATTTTATTCACTGATTGATGAAGACAGTGCTTCAAAAAACCTTCTCCACCACCCCACCTCCCTGTTTCGTCCCTTTTCTTTGAACTATGTAACATAGAAACTTGGAAACATAGAAAATAGGTGCAGGGGGAGGCCATTAGACCCTTCGAGCGAGCACCGCCATTCATGGTGATCATGGCTGATCATCCACAATCAGTAACCTGTGCCTGCCTTCTCCCCATATCGCTTGATTCCACCATCCCCTAGAGTTCTGTCTAACTCTCTTTCAAATTCATCCAGTGAATTGGCCTCCATTGCCTTTTGTGGCAGAAAATTCCATAAATTCACAAGTCTCTGGGTGAAAAAGTTTCTTCTCACCTCAGTTTTAAATGGCCTCCCCTTTATTCTTAGACTTTGGCTCCTGGTACTAGACTCCCCCAACTTTGGAAATATTTTTCCTACATCTAGCTTGTCCAGTACTTTTATAATTTTATACGTCTCTATAAGATCCCTTCTCATCCTTCTAAACTCCAGTAAATACAAGCCCAGTCTTTCCAATCTTTCCTAATATGACAGTCCCGCCATCCCAGGGATTAACCTCGTGAACATATGGCGCACTGCCTCAACGTCCTTCCTCAAATTATGAGACCAAAAAATACAACTGCAAAAGATCCTCTTTGCACCTTTATTCAAATCCTCTCGTAATGAAGGCCAACATGCCATTATCTTTCTTCCATGCCTGCTGTACCTGCACGGTTACTTTCAGTGACTGGTGTACAAGGAAACCCAGGTCGTGTTGTACTTCCCCGTTACCTCATCTGACACCATTGAGATAGTAATCTGTCTCTTTGTTTATGCTGCCAAAGTGGATAACCTCACATTTATCTACATTATATTGCATCTGCCATGCATCTGCCCACTCACTCAACCTGGCGTAGTCACCCTGCAACCTCTTAACATCCTCTTTGCAGTTCACACTGTCACCCAGCATTGTGTCATCTGCAGACTTGCTGGAGTTACTTCTAATGTATGGATCCCTTTGCTCTACAACACTCCCTAGCTAACTACCATTCACGGTAACGATCATGCCCTGATTTTACTTCAAAAATTAAAACCTCACACTTATCTGGAAGAAACACCGTTTGCTATTTCTCAGCCCATTTTCCAATTTGAAAAGTTCCTGCTTTAATTCTTGCTAAACATTTTCAGTCTGTGATACCATCTACTTTAGTGTCAACTGCAAACTTAAAAATTAGTCTTTGTACAATTTCATGCAACTCATTGATATGGATGACAAACAACATTGAGCCCAGCACAGATCTAATCTGTCTTCTAACTATTCATTCCAGATAACATCCTGGTGAACCTGTTCCGCACTGTCTCTGGCAATGGGACATAATTTCCATGATATGGTGACCATAACTACACAAAAGGGCCTCGCAGATATTTGAAGCACAACTGAGGAGGCCGCTGCACGTGGAGGAGCAGTTAAGTCTTGATTTTTCTATAATTTCATGTTCAGCTGCAGTGCAGGTTTGTTCAGAATCAGACGCAGATTGGAAATGAAACCATCTGTGAATTCAGGGGTGTCAGTCCCGATGAGCTGGAACCGAGACAAAAAGATGCATTAACTGTAGAGCAGAGGGATCTAGCACGACAGGTACACAGTGCATTAAATGTAGCGTCATAGGTAAATAGTTTGGTCGAAAAGGCTTTAGGCACATTGGCCTTCATCAGCGAGAGCTTTGAGTTTTGAAGTTGGGAGGTCATGTTGCAATTGTTTAAGACGTTGGTGAGTCCATATTTAGATTATTGTGTTCAGTGTTGGGCACCGTAGTATCGGGAAAATGGTGTAAATCTGCAAAGGGCGTAGAGCAGATTTACGAGGATGTTGCCAGGACTGGAGGGCCTGGTCTACAGCCACAGATTCAGCAGGCTAGTAATTTATTCTTTGATGTGCAGGATTAACTGGGGTGATCTTTTAGAGGTGAACAAAATAATGAAAGGAATACACCTGGCAGGCGCACAGAGAAGGGGAAGCAAGAACCATGGGACGGAGGTTTAAGATGAGGTGGGAACATTTCATCGGAACCTGAGGGGTAATTTATCACACAAAGTTTGGTGGGTGAATGGAACGAGTTGCCAGAGGAGGTTTTTCAGGCCGGTGCTCATAGAGTCATGGAGTGATACGTTGTGGAAACAGGCCCTTCGGCCCAACTTGCCCACACCATCCAACATGTCCCTGCTCCCACCTGCCTCCGTTTCATCCATATCCCTCCAAACCCGTCCTATTCGTGTACCTGTCTAACAATTTCTTAAATGTTGGGATTGTCCCTGCCTCAACTACCTCCTCTGGCAGCTTGTTCCATGCATCCACCACCCTTTGTGTGAAAGAGTTATCCCACCGATTCCAATGACAGCTTTTCCTATTCATGTTAAAAGTATGTCCTCTGGAGCTCGATTCTCGTACTCAGGGCAAGAGAATCTGTGCATTTATCCGATCAATTCCTCTCATGATCAAATACACCTAAATAAGATCACCCCTCTTCCTCTTGTGCTCCAATGGATAGTCCGAGCCTACTCAACCTCTTCCTACAGGTCAGACACTGGCACTATCCTCGTAAAATGTACCTGGAACGTTTCCAGTTTGGCAACGTCTTTCCTATAACACGGTACCCAGAACAGAACATAATACTCCAAATGCAGCCTCACGAAGGTCTTATATTACTGCAACATGACCTCCCAACATCCATACTCCATACTCTGGCTGATAAAGGCCAATGTGCCAAAAGCCTTTTTGTCAACACCAGATCGACCTGTGCTTCCGCCTTCAAGGAACTGTGCACCTGCACTCCTAGATCCCTCTGCCCTACAACACTACCCAGAACCCTACCATTCACTGTGTCGGTCCTGCCCAGGTTAGATTTCTCAAAATGCAATACCTCACTTTGCAATACCATACTTTGATTTGACTATAGGAGTAAAGAGGTCCTTCTGCATTTGTATAGGGCAATGGTGCGACTACATCTGGAATATTGTGTGCAGTTTTGGTCTCCTAATTTGAGGAAGGACATCCTTGCGATTGAGGCAGTGCATCGTTGAATCACGAGGTTAATCCCCGGGATGGCGGGACTGTCAAATGAGGAAAGATTGGAAAGACTGGGCTTGTATTCACTGGAATTCAGATGTATGAGATGGAATCTTATAGAAATGGATAAAATTATAAAAGGACTGGAGAAGCTAGATGCAGGAAAAAAATTCCCGATGTTGGGGGAGTCCAGAACAAGGGGGGCACAGTCTAAGATTAAAAGGGAGGCCATTTCAAACTGAGGTGAAAAAAAACTTTTTCACCCAGGGAGTTGTGAATTTGTGGAATTCTCTGCCTACGAAGGCAGTGGAGGCCAACACACTGGATGAATTTACAAGAGAGTTAGCTGGAGTTCTAGGGCCAAGCGGAATCAATGGATATGGGGAGAAGGCAGGCACAGGTTACTGATTGTGGATGCTTTGCCATGATCACAATGCACGGCGGTGCTGGCTAGAAGGGCCAAATGGCTTCCTCCTGCACCTATTTTCTATGTTTCTATGCTTCTCATATTTATCTGCATTAATTCCATCAACCATTCCTCAGTACACGTGACTAATCGATAAAGATCATATTGCACTTCATAACAAAAAACATCTTTACTGACTGCAAAACAACCCACTTTTGTTTCAACTGCAAACTTGCTAATCTTGCCGCTGCGTGATCTCATCCAAATCTTTGATATAGATGACAAACAGTAACGGGCCCAGCAGCGAACCCTGACGCATGCCACTAGTCACTGGCGTCCAGTCTGAGAAGCAACCTTCCACTATCACCCTCTGCTTCCTTCCATGAAGCCAATTTGCTATCCATTCAGCTATCTCTCCTTGCGTCTCATGCGATCTAACCTTCAAGAGCAAGCTACCACGAGGAACCTTCTCGAATACAAGGCTGAAGTCCATGTATTCAATATCTACAGATCTGCCCTGATCGACCTTTTTTGCTCACTTCTTAGAAAAGCTGACTATAAAAGGTACTATCAGGTACAGAGATACTAAAGCTACTCATTATAAAATGTATTATATTAAGGTGCTAACACAAAAATACTCTCTCAAACTTGAAGGACCATTTAGACAGGCATCGATTAGCCATTGATAGGAATATGTGCCGATCGAAGGCAGGTGGGACTAGTGTGGATGAGACATGTTGGCCAGTGTGGGCAGTCTGGGCCGAAGCCTCTAAGATTCTCTGACTCCATGTCTCTATAACTGGAGGGTGTGTGCACAAATAGGGCAGTAAGACATTCCTCACTTGTCCATAGATCTCTGTCCTGGGATCGGAGAACAGATTCACTTCGAAACATAGAAACATAGAAAATAGGTGCAGGAGGAGGCCATTAGGCCCTTCGAGGCAGCACCGCCATTCTTTGTTACCATGGCTGATCATCCACTTCAAGCCAAATCATGTTAATCACACTTGTTTTTTAACATTAACAGTCAGAGTTTCTGTTCAATGGTTAGCTGTGGGTCAGTAACCTGCATATTTGTTCAATCATCTACCGTGGCTCAGCACGAGGCCAATGTTGCCAATGATTTCACTGGTGAAAATATATCTGAGCATTGTGCGACGGAACTGGGAACTGGTTGTTATGTGAGATGTGCTTGGAATGGATGATTCAAAGAAATTACCTGTGTGTGACGTCAGTGCAGTCAGTGATGGGTCTGGATAAGCAGTGACATTATCAGGGGGGTCAGTGATGGGTCTGGATAAGCAGTGACATTATCAGTGTGGTCAGTGATGGCTATGGATAAGCAGTGACATTATCAGTGTGGTCAGTGATGGGTCTGGATAAACAGTGACATTATCAGGGGGGTCAGTGGTGGGTCGGGATAAGCAGTGACATTATCACTGATCTTATAATCTTATAGAAACATAAAATTCTTAAGGGATTGGACAGGCTGTATGAGAAAATATGTTCCCGATGTTGGGGGAGTCCGGGGGTCACAGTTTTAGAATAAGGGGTTTACTATTTAGGACTGATGTGAGGATAAACTTTTCACCCAGGGAGTTGTGAATCTGTGGAATTCTCTGCCACAGAAGGCAGTGGAGGCCAATTTACTGGATGCTTTCAAGCAAAAGTTAGATATAGCACTTCGGGTCACGGAAACAAAGGATATGGGGAGAAAGCAGGAACGGGTTACTGATTTAGGATGATCAGCCGTGATCATGTTGAATGGTGGTGTAGGCTCGAGGGCCGAATGTCCCACTCCTGCAATTGTTTTCTATTTTTCTATGTTTCTCTGTCTAAGCATCAGGTTGTGATACTTCCATTTCATCTTAACTCCTGTGTTTTATATTTTATACCGAAGTGGATAACAAACATATGATTTGCATTATTGCAGATGTTTGACTGTAAAGGGTTAACGTACGTTCAGTATCTGTAATTAATCTCATCTGCAATGAGCACTAACTCCATCTTGCTGCTCTATCCACGCTGGTAAACACGGCAGGTGAAGATGCATTCATTTGCGATTTTCATCTTAATTAACAATCGTTATAAATACTAATTGCCTCTCTCCGGCACACAATTTAAAGAATAACACATAATGCTGAAAATTAAAATGCAGCTTCAGATCTGAGATAGGGAGAGTTGAGCAATTGTGCTGTGCCATTCACCCAGTGGGGAATATTAGTTCCAGCCGGTGAACACAAGGCAAGGTTCTGTTCAATCTGCAGTTTATTTTTTATTGAACTACTTCAGACCAGTTGACAGGTTGATGCTAATTCAAACCTACAGACCTGACAACAAAGACGGTCTGAGAGTTAATGACCAACTCACCCGTCTGGGCTGTCCACAATGGTTCAGAAACATAGAAACATAGAAAATAGTTGCAGGAATTTGCCATTTGGCCTTTTGAGCCAGGACCGCCATTCAATATGATCAAGGCCGACCATCCTAAATCAGTACCCCGTTCCTGCTTTCTCCCCATGCAGCTTTATTCCGTTAGCAGTAAGAGCCATATCTGACTCTCTCTTGAAAACCTCCTGTGAATTGGCCTCCACTGACTTCTGTGGCAGAGAATTCCACAGATTCACAATTCATCTCAACTGGGGAGGTCGACGACAGATTCGTTTTTCCTCATCTCAGTAATAATTGAGCTACCCCTTATTCGTAAACTGTGATCCCCTTTCTGGACTCCCACAACATCGGGAACATTTTTCCTGTATCTAGCCTGTCCAATCCCTTAAGATATGTATATGTGTAAGAAGGAACTGTAGATGCTGGTTTCAACAGATAGACACAAAAAGCTGGAGTAACTCAGCGGGACAGGCAGCATCTCTTGGGAGAAGGAATAGGTGGAGACCCTTCTTCAGAATTCTGTATGTTTCGACAAGATCCTCTCTCATCCTAAATTCCAGTGAAGTTAAGAGAGCTCTCACGCACACTCAGTCTGTATTTCTGTGCCTATTTATTAATTAATTCAAGAGAGCATTTCTCCCTTCCTGTTGTGTATATCTGGTACACATAGAAACTGAAAGAAACACTTCAATGATCCGAGACATATTAAAACGACCAACGTATATGATAGGCAGTTATATCATTTTGTTGTTTAAACTGCAGGTGTGAGAACATTCGACACCTATTGGCGTTTAATTCCTCGGATTTCTAGGCTAGAGTTTAGTTTAAGGAGAGTGAAGCACCTGTTGGACACTTGCGAGGGAGATGAACAATGTGCCTCCGTTGTTGGTGACACCACCACCCAATACAGTATCGCCACTGCTGTGCAGTCAGTGATGTGTCTGCAATGTGGCTACAACTGGGGAGGCCGATGACAGAGCACATTAGTGATTACAGAACCGCTGATTCCAGTCATGTGAACAACAGGGAAACAGGCCCTTCAGCCCAGCGGTCCATGCGGACCGAGATACCTATCTACGGTAATCTCATTCACCTGTATTTGTCCCATATCTGTCCATTCCTATCCGAAACAAACGCCTGTCCAAATGCTGTTTATTTGCTGAGATGGTATCTGTCCCCACCGCCTCAAATGAAAAGATTGCACCATCTTTGAAGTCAGAATTCCCTTAAATCTCTCCCCTTTCGATTAAACGTAACTTCTCTGGGTTCAGATTCTCCCAGCCTGGGAAATAACTGCGACCATCTACTCAACCCTGCTGTAGTTGACATAATTTTACAAGTCTCAGTAAGGTCGTCCATGTACATTCTTGCTCCAATAAGATCAATCCCACCTGATCAAATCTGTCCTCAAACTAACGCTGTCCATTCCAGATAACATCCTGGTGAATCTGTTCACCACCGCCTCTGGCAATAGGACATCATTGGTATAATATGGTGACCAGAACTACACAAAAGGGCTTCGCAGATATTTGAAGTATGACTGAGGAGAGCGTTGCACTTGGAGGAGCAGTTAAGTCTTGATTATTCTTTATTTGGATGTTCAGCTGTAGTGCAAGTGTATTCACAATCAGACGCACATGGGAAGTGAAACCATCAGTGAGTTCAGAAGTGTCAGTACCGTTGACCTGGAAACGAGACAGAAATGTGAATTAACTGTAGAACAAAGGGATATAGGACGACAGGTACATAGTGTGTTGAAAGAGGTCCATGGTGTCACAGGTTGATAGTGTGGTCAAAAAGTATTTTGTTACATTGGCCGTCTTTTGTCAGAGCATTGTGTATAGAGGTTATGTTGCGGTTGTGTAAGACGTTGGTGAGGCTGCATTTGGAGTATAGTGTTCAGTTTTGGGCACCATGATACAGGAAAGATGGTGTCAATCTGGAAAGGTGATGGAGGAGATTTACGAGGATGTTGCCAAAACCCGTGGTGGGTGTGTGGAACGAACTTTCAGAGGAGGTAGTTCAGCCCTGTACTCATATAGTCATAGATAGATATGGTGTGGAATCAGGCCCTTCGGCCCAACTTGCCCACGTCAGCCAACAGGCCCCATCTACGCTAGTTCCACCTGTCTGCATTGGTCCATATCCCACCAAATCTGTCCTATTCATGTACCCAACCTGTCTAACTATTTCATAAACGTTGGGATAGTCCCTGCCTCAAATTCCTCATCTGGCAGTTTGTTCCATACATCCACCACCCATTGTGTGAAAACGTTACCCCTCAGATTCCTATTCAATCATTTCCCCTTCACCTTAAACGTATGTCCTCTGGACCTCGATTCTCCTACTAAGGGCAGGAGAACCTGAGCATCGCCCGATCTATTCCTTTCATGATCTAAAACACGTCTCTGAGATCACCCCTCATCCTCCTGCGTTCCATGGAGACCAATCGCACACAATTGATTCTGTCTACAAACTAATGCTGTCCATTCCAGATAACATCCTGGTGAATCTGTTCCGCACTGTCTCTGGCAACACTCCCTCTCTTTCACACTCCTCTCTCTCTGTAGGTTAATTCCCGGAATGGCGGGATTGTCGTATATTGAAAGGCTGGAGCAATTAGGCTTATATGCACTGGAATTTAGAAGGATGAGGGGGGATCTTATTGAAACATATAAGATAATTAGGGGATTGGACACATTAGAGGCAGGAAACATGTTCCCAATGTTGGGGGAGTCCAGAACAAGGGGCCACAGTTTAAGAATAAGGGGTAGGCCATTTAGAACGGAGATGAGGAAGCACTTTTTCAGTCAGAGAGTGGTGAAGGTGTGGAATTCTCTGCCTCAGAAGGCAGTGGAGGCCAGTTCGTTGGATGCTTTCAAGAGAGAGCTGGATAGAGCTCTTAAGGATGGCGGAGTGAGGGGGTATGGGGAGAAAGCAGGAACGGGGTACTGATTGAGAGTGATCAGCCATGATCGCATTGAATGGCGGTGCTGGCTCGAAGGGCTGAATGGCCTACTCCTGCACCTATTGTCTATTGTCTATTGACTATTGCCCACTCCCCCCTCTCCCCACAGTCCTCCCCTCTCAATTCCCACATTCCTCATTTCTTTCCACAATCCCCATCCTCCCTCAACACTCCTCCCTCTCTCTCTCACCACACACCTTCCTCTCTCTCACACCCATCTCCTCTCCCTCTCCCCCACTCTCCCCCACTCCCCCCTCCATCCCCACATTCATCCCACTCCCCACACAATCCTTCCACCCTCTCTCTCACACTCCTCCCTCCCCATCCCCTAAAACCCCCTCTCTCCCCACAGTCCTCCCCGTCATTCTCCCCACAATCCCCCTCTCTCTCCTCACACTCCTCTCTCGCTCCCCACATTCATCCTGCCTACTCTATCTCCCCACTCCCTCTCTCTCCCCACACTATTCAATTCCTCTCCCCAAACCCCCTCCCTTCCCACCCTCCATCCCCTCCCTCCACTCCTCCCATTTCTCTCCCCACACACCTCCCTCTCTCTCCACGTTCCTCCCCTCTTCCTCCCCACACTCTTCACTCTCTTTCTCTCTGGATAAGCAGTGACATTATCAGTGTGGTCAGTGATGGGTCTGGATAAGCAGTGACATTATCAGTGTGGTCAGTGATGGGTCTGGATAAGCAGTGACATGATCTCATTAAATCTGCCCCCGATGTTTTACATTTGATATGATGTGAAATAAAGAATTCTTTCTTTTTTGTCTCTTCTGTTTTTATTGTTTTTTCACTGAGAAATATACAAAACAGTACAACACCATCAACATGAATAAAATAAAATAAGAAAAACAACAAAATTAAATAAATAAATGAATTGATAACTAAATAAATAAAGGAGATAAATAGATAAATAAATACATTTGAACAAGACAGTGTGGTACACTTACCAAATAAAATATAAAAAAGTAACAATGATTGGTTATCTAGAGATATTTCAATATTCGCACAAACATACCATCTAGTTCTATACAACACAGTCTTCCAATATCTAGCTCGGCATTTATCCAGTTGGTGTCATGGCTGAAATAAACGATCCATTTTTCCCACATCTTCTCAAAGAATCCCTTCCTTTTAATTCAAATGTTCGATTCTAAAGGGGTTGAGGAAGGATATTCTTGCTATTGAGGGCGTGCAGCGTAGATTTACTAGGTTAATTCCCGGAATGGCGGGACTGTCATATGTTGAAAGACTGGAGCGACGAGGCTTGTATAAACTGGAATTTAGAAGGATGAGAGGGGATTTGATCGAAACATATAAGATTATTAAGGGGTCACAGTTTAAGAATAAAGGGTAGGCCATTTAGAGCGGAGATGAGGAAAAACGTTTTCAGAGAGTTGTAAATCTGTGGAATTATCTGCCTCAGATGGCAGTGGAGCTCAATTCTCCCAATGCATTCAAGAGAGAGCTAGATAGAGCTCTTAAGGATAGCGGAATCAGGGGTATGAGGAGAAGGCAGGAACGGGGTACTGATTGAGAATGATCAGCCATGATCACATTGAATGGTGGTACTGGCTCGAACGGCCGAATGGCCTACTCCTGCACCTATTGTCTATTGTTAACTCGTTCAGTATCCATAATTAATCTAAACTTTAATGAGCACTAATTCCATCTTGCTGCTCTATCCACGCTGGTAAACACGGCAGCTGAAGATGCGTTAACTTATTATTTTCTTCTTAATTAACAGGTTAGAAATGCTAGTTAACTCTCTCCGGCATACATTTGAAAGAATAACACATAATGCTGAAAATTAAACTGCAGCTTCAGATCTGAGAAAGGGGGAGATGGGTAAATGTTCTGTGTACTTCGCCCAGTGGGGAATATTAGTTCCAGCCGGTGAACATTAGCTGTGGCTCTGTTCAATCTGCAGTTTATATTGTGGTGAACCACTTCAGACCAGGTGACAGGTAGATGTTAATTCAAACCCACAGACCAGACAGTAAGGTCGGTCTGAGAGTAAATGACCAACTCATCCGTCTGGGCTGTCCACACAGCGGCACAGAGAAAGCTGCCACACACGCAGACTTCATTTATGTGCTTATTTATCAAGCAATTCAAGAGAGCATATCTCCCATCATGCAGTGCAAACCAGGCACTCGTAGAAACTGAAATAAACACTTCAATGATCAGGGACTGTTATTAAAAATGACCAATGTACGTGACAGGCAATTATAATGTTTTCTGCTTAATCTGCACCTTTGAGAAGAGTGGACATTTATTGATGTTAAATTCCTCTGATTTCAAAGCACGAGTTCTGTGGTAATAAAATATCCAAGGGCTATTTAAAAGCAGTTTGTATGTTAGTGCTGTCCCTGACGCAAATTTCAGACAAAGGTTGCCATGTTTCATGGGGAGGGGTGATGCATTTTAGTCCATCTGAACTATTCCCATTTCCCGGCATATGGATCATCTCCCTCTAAACCATTCCCCTCGTGTACCTGTCCAAATGTCTTAGTGTTCCCATTATGACGTTACCTATGACACTGTCCACCTCTATGAGGTCACTGCACTGCCTGCTGCGCTCCATGGAATAAAGTCCTGGCGAGCCCAACATTTCCCTGTAGCTCCGACCCTTGTTTTCTGGCAACGTGTTGAAATTATTTTCTGCACTCTTTACAAATTAGTGGCATATTTCCTAAACATGGTGACGTATCCAAGTGCGTCTTCAACAAAGTCTTGCCCAACTGAACATAACTTTCCAACTTTTAAATTTTATTCACTGGCTGATGAAGGCAGTGGGAAAAAAACCTTCCCCACCGCCCTATCCCCCTGTTACGTCCCTTTTCTTGCAACTATGTACTTTTATTCTGAGTTCCCTCTGCTCTACAACACTACCCAGCTAACTACCATTCGCGGTGAAGATCATGCCCTGGCTGGTCTTCCCTAATTTAAAATCTCACACATCTGCAAGAAGCACCATTTGCCATTTCTCAGCCCACTTTCCAATTTGAAAAAGTTCCTGCTCTAAACCTTGCCAATCATTTTTGAATGCCTGTGATACCACCTAATTCAGTGTCAACTGCAAACTTATACATTAGTCCGTTACATTCTCAGGCAACTCATTGACACAGATGACAAACAACAATGTGCGCAGCACCAATCTCTGAGATAGACCACCACTCCTTGACCAATGAACGAAACTGTACCATATGCCTCTTTACAACTGTCCACTGCCGTTATCACATTCAGGGAGCTGTTTACCTGTATTGCAAGATACTTTTATACATCACTGATGTTAAGGGTCATGCCATTAATTATATAGTTTGAACTCACATTTGACTTCCCAAATTGCAACATCTCTCATTTGCTCAGAATAATTTGCATCTGTGATTTCCCCCACCCCTCCCATCTCTCTACTTGATCTATACGCCACTAAATACTGAGACAGCCTCCCTCACATTCCTCAACCCCGGAAATCTTGGTGTCATCCGCAAACTTACAAAACAACCCGTGTATATTCATGCACAAGTCATTTATGTGTATCACAAACAGTAGAGGTCCCAGCACAGATCCCTGTGTATTACTACAGGTCACAGACATCCAGCCTGAATATTGCCCTTCCACCACAACACTCTGCCTTCTATCATTCAGACAGTTCTGAATTCATGCGACCAAGTCACCGTTAATCCCGTGTGCCTTCACCTCCTGGATCGGTCTACCATCGGAGACTTTGTCAAAGGTCCGGATAAGCAGTGATATTATCAGTGTGGTCAGTGATGGGTCTGGATAAGCAGTGACATTATCAGTGTGGTCAGTGATGGGTCTGGATAAGCAGTAACATTATCAGTGTGGTCAGTGATGGGTCTGGATAAGTAGTGACATTATCAGTGTGGTCAGTGATGGGTCTGTATAAGCAGTAACATTCTCAGTAATTAATCTCATCTGTAATGAGCTCTCACGGCATCTTGTTGTTCTATCCACGTTGGCGGGTGCACACGTATTTATTTGTTATTTTCACTTTAATAGGCAGCGGTGATAATGAGTCGATAACTTTCTGCTGGATAAGATTGAAGGAATAACGCATTATGCGTCTCTCCCAACACTCCTCACTCTCTCTCTCTCTCTCCCTCTCTCCCTCCTCCCATTCTCTGTCCTCTCCCCACTTTTCCGATTCTGTTTTCCCACTTCCCCCCCTCTCCACACTCCTCCCCACTCTCTCCCCACACTCCCCTCTGTCTTGCCACACTCCACGAATCTCTCTCCCCATACACATCCCCCTCTCTCTCCGCACCCTCTCTCCCCACTCTCCCACCACTCTCCATCCCCACACTCCTGCATTCTCCACACACACTCACCACTCCTCCCATTCTTTCCCCCACACTCCTCCCCCTCTCTCCCCCACGTGCCTCCCCATCTCTCTCCCCACGCACATCCCCCTCTCTGCCCACACTCCTACCCCTTACATTCCCCCACACTCCCCCTATCTCTCCCCGTGCTCCACCGCACTCTCTCTCCCCATTCCACTCATTCCCACACTACTCCCCCTCTCTCCCCCACACACCTCCTCCACTCCCCAATCCTCCCCCTGTTTGTCATAAGGTCGTAACTGATAGTAGAATTAGAGAGGGGGAGAGAGACAGGGGTTTGAGAGAGAGAGAGGGGGTAGGGGGAGAGGGGGGGAGAGAAGGAGGAGAGGGGGAGAGAGGACAGGAGAGGAGAGAGAGAGGTGGGTCTCATCAGAGTGTTTCCCTTTGTGCGTCGATAAGGCCTTTAATGAACCGACCTGTTAGATGGAACCGCCTCTGAACTCTGAGCTGGTTTACTTTGTGTCTGTGCCTATCTGAGGAAAGTCAGACATAGGATACAAGTCTCGCACAGAATGTCCTCGTACACACAGGGTGGTGGGTGTATAGAACGGGCTGTCAGACGCATGTACTGGTGCAAAGTTTAAGAAACATTTAGACATTTACGTGGATGGGACGGGTTGAGAAAGATATGGGGCAAACGCGGGCAGGTGGGACTGGGATAGACGGGGCAAGTTGCATTGGAGTGGGCGAGTTGGGCCGGATATTTCCGTGCTACATGACTCCATGACGCTGTGACTTTTAAATGTATTCTTATATAGTGCACGGGGGAGAGAAAGAGGGAGAGAGAGAAGGGAGAGAGAGAGAGGGCGGGGAGGGAAGGAGAGGGAGAGAGAGGGGGTAATAATTATTAGCTTAATATATTGTAAATTTGGTTCTCAAGTCGAGGGGGGGTCATGGTATCAAATATTAGTTTCGTTTATAATTGTAAATTCATGAAAATGAAGTGGAGAGGGGGAGAGAGAGGAGAAAGAGAGACGGGGAGAGACTGAAGGAAGGGAGAGAGGGTGGTGAGAGAAAGAGGAGGAAGAGTGAAAGAGAGGAGAGAGAGGGGGAAGTGAGAGAGAGGTGAGATAGAGGGGGAAGAGAGAGGGGGAGCAAGGGAGAGGGAGAGAGAGGGGGAGAGAGAGGAGGAAGAGAGGGGAGAGTTTAGTTTTTATTTTAACAGTTTATTTTATTTAGTCAAAAGAGAGGAGAGAGAGAGAAATGAGGCGAGGGGAAGAAAGAGAGAGGGGGAGAGAGAGGTGGAGAGACTGGGAAAGAGAGAGACTGGGGAGAAAAAGGAGAGAGGGAGAGGGCAGAGAGAGGGGAGAGATAGGAGAGGTCGGGAGAGGGATGGGAGGGGAGAGTGGGGAGAGAGGGAGCGGGAAGTTGGTATCAAATATTAATTTATTTTAATTGATTGTTGTAAATGTAGTCTTATAAAATGGGGGGGAGGGAAAGAGAAGTAGAGAAAGAGGGGAGAGAGAGTGAGGGGGGAGGGAGAGAGAGTGGGTAACAAATATTAGTTTAGTTTATTGTTGAATTTATTATAAAATGGAATGCGAGAAAGAATATCAAATATTAGTTTAGTTTATTATTGTGAATTAATTGATTATTGTGAGGGGGGGAGAGAAAGGGGAGAGATTATTTTTAGTTTAGAGACATAGAAATGTAGAATATAGGCGCAGGAGGCCATTTGTCCCTTCGTGCCAACACCGCCATTCATTGTGATCATGGCAGATCATCCACAATCAGTAACCTGTGCCTGCTTCTCCCCATATTCCTAGCTTCCGCTCGCCCCTAGAGCTCTTTAATTTAGTTTAGTTTATTTAGTCAAAGGAGAGGAGAGAGAGAGAGAGAGAGATGGGGTGAGTGTGAGAGAGAGAAGGGGAGAGTGAAAGGGGAGAGAGTGTGTCACATTAGTCCGCGCGGGAATAGGTGAGGCTTCGGGTCGAGACCCTTCTACAGACTGATGTCAGGGGGGCCGGACAAAGAAAGGATATAGGTGGAGACAGAAAGACAGTGGGAGAACTGGGAAGTGGAGGGGGGAATAGGAGAGAGACAGAGGAAATGTCTAAAGTTGGAGATGTCAATGTACATACCGCTGGGCTGCAAGCTGCTCAAGCAAAATATGAGGTGCTGTTCCTCCAATTTCCAGTTGGCCTCACTATGGCACTGGAGGAGGCCCATGACAGAAAGGTCAGACCCGGTGGCTGAGCACTTCAACTCCCCCTCCCACTCACAGTCTGACCTTTCTGAGAATTTCACAACTTCATAACTCTCTGGGTGAAAGAGTTTTTCCCTCATCTCAGTACTAAATGGCCTACCCCAGATTCTTAAACTGTGGCACTTGGTTCCGGACTCCCCCAACATCGGAAACATGTTTCCTGCATCCCTTAATAATTGTATCTGTTTCTATAAGATCCCCTCTCATCCTTCTAAACTCCAGTGAATACAAGCCCAGTCGCTCCATTCTTTCATCATATGACAGTCCCGCCATCCTGCGAATTAACCTCGTGAACCTGCGCTGCATTCCATCAATAGCAAGAATGTCCTTCCACAAATTGGGAGACCAAATGTGCACACAATACCTCAGATGTGGTCTCACCAGGGCCCT
>NW_027601507.1:0-80000 GCF_053455715.1 Rhinoraja longicauda | reverse complement strand
CTGTCAGAGCGTTGAGCAGCAGGATCACAGCGAAAGGGAGGAGCGGAGTTAAAACCGTGTCGATCCAGTCAAATGCCACCCACCCGGGGTCAGTGTAAACACTGTCCACCGTGTCACACCCCCACGGGACATTGTCGATGGTTCTCCAGGGTTCCCGTGTGAAGTAGCGGGGGAACGTTTTTCAGACACAGCAGAACGCCGGCTGTTGCGAGAACCGCAGCCGCAGTTTTCCCCGGTGCAATATTTAGTTTTCAGCTTCTGGCAACAAATGGCGACAAAGCGATCAAAGGTGAAAGTGACGGTGAACCAGACAGAACAGTCTGTAGCTGCAGCCCTCAGTACAAGGATAACACTGCACACAGGGGTGATGGACAGGAAACTCCAATAAAAGTAATGGGATCGGATCCGAGACAAAATGACCTCGGTGATCAGGGTGAGTAGATCGGCCGCTGCCATGGCCACCAGGTAGCGAGTGGTGCAGGTGGAGAGGCCGCACTTTCCCCGGGACAGGATCACAATCGCCACTAAATTCACTGCGGAAAGAGAAGGGGACGGACACTGGGCATTACTGAACACGGTCTCTGGGGCTGAACACCGGCTCCACTTTCAGCTGGAGATCAGGAGTGTTGGAGTCGGTGCGCGGCTGCAGGTTTAACAATGTCAGACCCGGCTCCGACTGTGCCCGACCTGCCTGCTTCAGGGGAGAGGAGATAAGGCGACGGGCGGGGTAAAGGGCGGGGAGGGAACGAGCAGCCGCCCGCTACAATAGGCGGAATGGTCCTGTCTACAGTTAACCCCGCTCACAGTCTCTGATGGGGCCGGATTCACAGACTTAACCGTGACCGGCCGCGTTTAACCAGGGCTCTGGGAACTCGGCATCTGATGGGGACGAGGAGGGTTCCAGAGGGAAGGCAGGGACAACTTAGGATCCGGCAGCAGAGTGGCTCCGTTAATGGATTCATTCCTCAGTTCGGTAACAACACACGCCGGTAGATCCGCGGCCACTGGTTCAGGAGATCGATCCAATTATTGACCAACAGGTGGAGGAATCCGACTGTGACAGACTCCACAGCGAGACGTGTCCACAGGAGCGGGTGTTCACTCTGATCAATAACTCAGACACAGTGAACTTCACAATGTAAACCCCTTCCCAGTCACACCGTCCCGGAGAGCTGCCTGTCCCGAGCACTGGGACAACTCTGGGCAAGGTCCCACTGAAGGCAAGAACAACATTATAGTGGGTCCCGGCAGTGGGAGAAAGAGAGGGTTAGTTTTGGCTGTCTGAAAGTAAGAAAATCAAGGCGTTAATTCAAAGATATTTCACTGAGAGGATATACTTGATATACTTCACATATTCTTGTACAACGACCATCAGTTGGGAATATTGTAACACGATCAGACTCAGGTCAACACCGGTTAACAGACAGAGTTATAAAACTAGAATTGTTCTGCTCACTTACCAGGGACTCCAACGGCAGCAATGATCACGTACAAGATTTTCTCCACGGCTAAATATTCGTACAGCTTTTCACGCTGCATGTTCTCTGCCCAGCGACGTGTCCCCGTGAGCTACCGGTAATCTCTCGGAATGAAATGCCGGGGCAGAACATTCCTGGAGATTTTATACCATTTTCCGTACCACCGGGACCGTAAAGTTTTAGCAGAGTTTAAAAATAGAGATTTTGAAATGATTCGCAAACAGATGACATCAGCCAAGTGAAATCCTTGCTGAGACAGGTCGTGATTTATTCAGGGAATTGATTGAGAAACTCCAAAGAGTGGGAATTGTGGCGATACTGGGGGATGGAAATTGGGAGCGGCATTGTTCCAGCAAAGGGGATATTGTTTCAAACTCCATCAGGTCCAACTCTCCGCCTCATGTTGTTTGTCTGATTTCATTCAATCCGCTTAACTCACTAAGGCAATCCCAAATTCCAGGGACCCTCTCAGGGCTTCTGGTGCCCAGTTTGAAAGTGGACTGGGCGCCGTTTGACAACAGGTTGAGGAATTAGTTCAACAGACCACCTCGCAATAAAATGCCCCGTCCACTCTGCTTCACCGCTCAATATGATCGCGGCTTAACTGATTGCAACCTCACCCCCACACTCCCGGCGAAGCTGGTAACCATTCACTCCTTGCTTGCCTGCAGTGGGTCTGATTTTGCGCCGGGACAATAACATTCTCTGCCTTCGTCACCTCTGAGCAGGAACGACCCAAAGACTCACGACACTCAGAGAACAGAAACATTGTGGCTTCAGAATTGTCCGAAACCCAAATAAAACAGCGAATGATGCGGCACATCTCCCTCCTCCCTTTCTCTCTCCCTCCATCCTTACTGCTGTCGCTCTCTCTGAACTATCACTCTCTCCTACCATCTCTAATCTTCCTCTCGACGCCGCCATCTCTCTGTCAACCTCTCTCTCCTAACCCCCCCTCCTTCTCACTCCCATTGCATTTATCCCTCCGTTTCTTTCTAACTATCTGACCCTTCCATCGCTCCGTTTTGCCAACCCACGCGATCTGAACTCCGCTCTCTTTTCATGTTCCCACTCTCCCTTTGTTACTTAACTCTCGCTCCATCTCTTCTTTCGTCTTCTCCGCTATCTCTTCCTTCATCACTGTACTCCCTATCTGTCTCTCTCTTTTCCCCAACACTCCTCCTGCTTGCCCTCACCTCCCTCTCCAAGGCCTTTCTTGCGAAGTGCGGTTAAAACGGCCAGCCACCATGGAATGTCTCTCTACCCCGTTCCCTCACACTTCAATAGCCCTTCCAGGTGAGGCTGTTGTTCACATGCACCTCATCTAATCCCTTCTATTGCATGCGGTGTTCCAGATATGGTCTCCTTTGCATCGGCGTGATCAAGTGGAGACTCGGCGACCGTTCGGCCCAACACTTACCGTCGTTCCGTCAAGGCCTCCAGGATCTTCCCGTTGTAACTCGTCTTCCCACACTGACCTTTCTGTCCTTTGCTCCCTCTATTGCCAGACTGAAGCTACATGCAAACTGAAAGAACGCCACTTCATATTCCGCCCTTGGTGCCTTGCAACAATAGACTATAGACAATAGATGCAGGAGGAGGCCATTCGGCCCTTCGAGCCTGTACGAACCGCCATTCAAAGTGATCATGGCTGATCATTCTCAATCACTACCCCGTTCCTGCCATCTCCCCATACCCCCTGACTCCGCAATCCTTAAGAGCTCTATCTAGCTCTCTCTTGAGTGCATTCAGAGAATTAGCCTCCACTGCCTTCTGTGGCAGAGAACTCCTAATGGTATGAACTTTGAATTATCCAATGTTAGGTAACTAAGTGCAAATTCCCACTTCCCCCTCCCTCTTCCTCGTGCTTCATCCTGACTCGCACCAATATATCCCCTCCACCACATCTTCAACCGATATTACTTCCTCTTTCTTTATAATTCCATCCTGCTCAACCCTTACCTCGCACCTGACAATGAAAACGGTATTCATCCGCTCATCGATCAACTCGCTTTGTCCTGCTGTTCCCCCGTCCCACCACAATCAGTCTGAAGAAATGTGCCGAACCGAAACTTCACCCATCCATGTCCTTAGCAGGGTTAGCCAGTTTGGCGTGCCCCCTACAACTCTCACCAACGTCTACAGATGCACCATAGAAAGTATTTTATCAAGATGCATCACAGCTTGGTTTAGGAACAGCTCCATACAAGAACGCAAGAAATTGCTGCGAATTGTCCAGACCATCACACAAACCAACCTCCGTTATATTGACTCAATTTATAAACCACGCCGCCTCGGCAAGGCCAGCAGCATAATCAAGGACGAGTTGCACCCTTGCCACTCCTGCTTCTCCTCTGTCCCATCAGACAAAATGTATAGAAGTGTGAAAATGCACACCTCCAGTTTCAGGGACAGCGTCTTCCCAGCTGTTATCAGGCAACGGAATCATCCCACCACAACCAGAAAGCAGTGCTGAACTACTATCTACCTCTTTATTGACGCTCGGACTATCCTCAATCGGATTTTGCAGGCTTTACTTTGCACTGAACGTTATCCCCTTATCATGTATCTATACTCTGTAAATGGCTCGGCTGTAATAATGTATTTTGTTTCCACTGACTGGGTAGCACGCAACAAAAGCTTTTCACGGTACCTCGGTACACGTGACAATAAACTGCACTGAACTGACATACTCAACTAGATTTCTCCAGAGGTGCAGCCTGACTCGCATTGGATATTGATTGTGTGTGACAGTGCGAGTGTGCGAGTCCGTGCAAGAGTGTGTTAGCACGTGTGTGCGAGTGTGAATGTGTGAGATTGTGCAAATGAGTCGGTGTGTGTGTGTGTGTATGCGTTAGTGTATGCGGTTGCAGGAATTTCAATGATTCAATGATACTTTATTTTCACGTACCCAGGTAGAGTGAAATGCTTAGTTTTGCAGCCAACCCGGTAACATCATGTCGCAGACCTCACCTAGGCAGTACAAAAGTGTCGCCCCATTTTGACGCCGACAAAGTTACAAACGCTCCCTGCCGCCGCACGGCGGGTCGCCCCTTCGTTCTCGGCGGCCTTCCTCGCTCTCCGACGGTCCACCTCGCTCTCTGCGGTTCCTCGCGGCTCCCACCTCGCTCCCGAGGCGCGGTTCCCATCGCCATCCGCGGTGGGCGAGCCGGGCCGACCGGGCCGACTGAAGGGATTGGCCCCGTCACCGGGAACACTCCCGGCCACGCTGCGCTGCGCTGCTCGACGCGAACATCCAAGGATACACTCAATCCCAAAATGTGCACGTTTGCATGCGGGTCTGCGTGTGAGAGAGCGGTAGAGTATGTAAGAGTGCCGATATTTGTGTGTGTGTGTGTGTGTGTGTTTGTGCATGTGCGTGTGAGTGCATCACTGTGGTGTAGTACTGATGGAATAACATATTGTAGGGTAGTACTGATGGAGTGACATGCTCCAGTGTTGTACTGATGGAGTGTAACACTGTGGAGTAGTACTGGTGTAATGACGTACTGTGGGGGTGTATTGATGGAATGACACAATGTGGAGTAACACGGATGTAATAGCACATTCTGTTGGAGTGACGCAGTAATACTGATGGACTGACACGCTGTGCGGTAGTACTGTTGCGATCAAAAACTGTGGTGAAATAGTGATGGAGTTACACACTATGGAGTCGCAGCGATGGGTTAGAACACCGTGGGGTAATGCGGATGGAATGGCAGATTTGAGGTAGTCCTGATGGTGTGAAACACTTTGGGGAGTACTGATGGAAGACAAAACTGCGGAGAGTACTGATGGAATGATACGTTCTAGGGTTGCACTGGAGCGACATGATGTGGGGCAGTACCGATGTAGTGTAACAATATGGAGTTGTATTGATGCAGTGAGACACTGTGTGGTTTCACCGACGGAGTGACACACTGAGCGGTAGTACTATGGTGATGACAAACTGTGGTGTAGTACTAATGCTGTGACACACTGTTTGGTAATACTGATGGAATGACACAATTTGTGGCACTTATGGAGTGACCCACTGGGATAGTCCTGATTGAATGATAAACATCGGGTAGTGCTAATGGCGTGAGACATTGTGGGGAAATAATAATAGAGTGAAACTGTGGGGAATTACTAATGGAGTGATACAGTGAGATAGGGCTGATGGTGTGACATACTGTGGGGAATAATGATGGAGTGACACTGCAAGGAAGTACTGATGGTTGACACTGTGGGTAGTACTGATGGAGTGACACGCTGCGTGGTAGTACTGATGGAGTAATAATGGATTGTTCTGATGGAGTGTTGCACGCTGGCGTAGTACTGATGCAATGATAACCCGTGTGATATTCCTGATGGTGCGATGCTCAATGGGGAGGCACTGATGGAGTGGCACAGTGTAGGGTAGTACAGATAGAGTAACAAACTATATTTTATTACTGATGCAGTGGCACACTGTGGGCAGTGCTGGTGGAGTGACACACTTTGTGGTAGTACTGGTGGAATGGCACACTATGTGGCAGTACTGACGCAATATCATACTGTGGGAGAGTACTGATTGTGTGATACCCTGCGGTGTAGTACTGTTGGATAGACATATACCAGAGTAATACTGGTGGATTGAAACACTGTGGGGTAGTACTGATGGAAGGACTCATTGTGTAGTACTGATTGAGTGACACACCGTTGGATAGTACTGATAGAGTGACACAGTTTGGTGTATTATTGATAGAGCGACACAGTGTGCGGTTGTACTGATGGAGGAACAAGCGATATGGTAGTACTGATGTCGTGGCACACTGTCGGATAGTATTAATGGTGTGAAACTAAATTGGGCGGTACTGATGTAATGATACATTATAGTACTGATGGAAGGACTCAAAGTGTAGTTCTGATGGAGTGACACATTGGGGGAGAACTGATGGAATGACGCACTGTGGGATAGTACTGTTGGAATAACTATCCATTTGCTAGTACTGATGCAAGGGCATTATATGGGATAGTACCGAATGAATGACACATTGTGATGCAGTAATGATGGAGTAGTGTTGAAGAAATGGCACATTCTGGGGTAGTTCTGATGGGGTGACACACTGTGCGGTAGTACAGTTGTGACATAATGTGGGATGGGATTGATGGAGTGACACTGTGCGGTAGCACTGATGGAGTGACGCACTGTAGGGTAGTACTGGTGTAATGGTATACTGTTGAATAGTACTGATGGAGTGCCCCATCTACACTAGTCCCACCTGCCCACACAGACCAACATGCCCCATCTACACTAGTCCCACCTGCCCACACTGACCAACATGCCCTATCTACACTAGTCCCACCCGCCCACACCGACCAACATGCCCCATCTACACTAGTCCCACCTGCCCACACTGACCAACATGCCACATCTACACTTGTCCCACCCGCCCACACTGACCAACATGCCCCATCTACACTAGTCCCACCTGCCCACACTGACCAACATGCCCCATCTACACTAGTCCCACCTGCCCACACCGACCAACATGCCCCATCTACACTAGTCCCACCTGCCCACACCGACCAACATGCCCCATCTACACTAGTCCCACCTGCCCACACCGACCAACATGCCCCATCTATACTAGTCCCACCTGCCCACACCGACCAACATGCCCCATCTACACTAGTCCCACCTGCCCACACCGGCCAACATGCCCCATCTACACTAGTCCCACCTGCCCACACCGTCCAACATGCCCCATCTACACTAGTCCCACCTGCCCACACCGGCCAACATGCCCCATCTACACTAGTCCCACCCGCCCACACAGACCAGCATGTGCTAGGAGGATGCTAGGAGGCTGCAGAGTGACTTGGATAGATTAGGCGAGTGGGCAAATGCATGGCAGATGCAATATAATGTGGATAAATGTGATGTTATCCACTTTGGCGGCAAGAACAGGAAAGCAGAGTATTACCTGAATGGTGACCGATTGGGAGAAGGGGAGATGCAACGTGACCTGGGTGTCATGGTGCACCAGTCATTGAAAGCAAGCATGCAGGTGCAGCAGGCAGTGAAGAAAGCGAATGGTATGTTGGCATTCATAGCAAGAGGATTTGAGTATAGGAGCAGGGAGGTTCTGCTGCAGTTGTGCAGGGCCTTGGTGAGACCGCACCTGGAGTATTGTGTGCAGTTTTGGTCTCCTAACCTGAGGAAAGACTTTCTTGCCTTAGAGGGAGTACAGAGAAGGTTCACCAGATTGATCCCTGGGATGGTGGGACTTTCATATGAGGAAAGACTGGATAGACTGGGCTTGTACTCGCTGGAATTTAGAAGACTGAGGGGGGATCTTATAGAAACATATAAAATTCTTAAGGGGTTGGAGAGGCTAGATGCGGGAAGATTGTTCCCGATGTTGGGGGAGTCCAGAACCAGGGGTCACAGCTTAAGGATAAGGGGGAAGTCTTTTAGGACCGAGATGAGAAAACATTTCTTCACACAGAGAGTGGTGAATCTGTGGAATTCTCTGCCACAGAAGGTAGTTGAGGCCAGTTCATTGGCTATATTTAAGAGTTAGATGTGGCCCTTTTTGCTAAAGGGATCAGGGGGTATGGAGAGAAGGCAAGTACAGGCTACTGAGCTGGATGATCAGCCAGAGAGATGGCGTCCTCTGTGGATGTGTTTGCACATTGACGCGAGTCCAGTGAGTCAGTGATGCTGGATTTGATGTGTGAGAGGGCCAGCCTTTCAAAGCACTTCTGGATAAATCTGAGGTTGTCCACTTTGGTGGCAAGAACGGGAAAGCAGACTATTATCTGAATGGTGGCCGATTAGGAGAAGGGGAGATGCAACGAGACCTGGGTGTCATGGTGCACCAGTCATTGAAAGTAGGCATGCAGGTGCAGCGGGCAGTGGAGAAAGCCAATGGTATGGTGGCATTCATAGGGAGGGGATTTGAGTATAGGAGCAGGGAGGTTCTGCTGCAGTTGTACAGGGCATTGGTGAGACCGCACCTGGAGTATTGCGTACCGTTTTGGTCTCCTAGTTTGAGTTTAGGAGCAAAGGGGTCCTTCTGCAGTCGTACAGGGCCCTGGTGAGATCGCACCTGGAGTATTGCGTACAGTTTTGGTCTCCTAATCTGAGGAAAGACATTCTTGCCATGGAGGGAGTACAGAGAAGGTTCACCAGATTGATTCCTGGAATGGCAGGACTTTCATATGAAGATAGACTGGATAGACTCGGCTTGTACTCGCTGGAATTTAGAAGATTGAGGGGAGAAACGTACAAAATTTTTAAGGGGTCGGACAGGCTAGATGCGGGAAGATTGTTCCCGACGTTGGGGAAGTCCAGAACCAGAGGTCACAGTTTAAGGATAAAGGGGAAGTCTTTTAGGACCGAGATGAGAACTTTTTTTTCACACAGAGAGTGGGTACTGATTGAGAATGATCAGCCGCGATCACATTGAATGGCGGTGCGTACAGGCTCGAAGGGCCGAATGGCCTCCTCCTGCACCTATTGTGAGAGAGAGGAGGGGGAGAGAGAGAGGGAAGGGGAGCCAGCAAGCAAGGACAAACATTGACACAAAGAAACAGCGAGCACATGTGGCGGCCATTTTTTTGAAACAGTGAGCACATGTGGCGGCCATTTTGTTGAAATAAACAGTGAGCACATGTGGCCCTTCATAAGCCCACAACTTCCCCAAGGCTCAGCGATCCCACCAATTATCAATTAGCAGCCCGCCCGACGGGCGACATTGTCCACACCCAGTCTCCACCTCTTGCTATTAAAAGATATTTTATAAATTAAAGCTCATAGCTTTTTGAGGTATAAAATATCTTTTCAATAACAAGATTAAATAGCTCTCCCCCTTCTCTTTCCCCTCCTCTCTCTCTCCCCCTCTCTCTCCCCCTCCTCTCTCTCCCCCTCCTCTCTCTTCCCCTCCTCTCTCCCTCCCTCACTCCATCCCTCCCTCTCTCCCTCCCTCACTCCATCCCTCCCTCTCTCCCTCCCTCCCTCTCTCTCCCCCAAACAAAAAACTATGAGCTTTAAATTATAAAATATCTTTTAATAGCAAGAGGTGGATAGCCATCATGCCCCATCTACACTAGTCCCACCTGCCCACACTGACCAACATGCCCCATCTACACTAGTCCCACCTGCCCACACCGGCCAACATGCCCCATCTACACTAGTCCCACCCGCCCACACCGTCAATCGTGCCCCATCTACACTAGTCCCACCTGCCCACACCGACCAACATGCCCCATTTACACTAGTCCCACCTGCCCACAATGACCAACATGCCCCATCTACACTAGTCCCACCCGCCCACACCGTCCATCATGCCCCATCTACACTAGTCCCACCCGCCCACACCGTCCATCATGCCCCATCTACACTAGTCCCACCCGCCCACACTGACCAACATGCCCCATCTACACTAGTCCCACCCGCCCACACCGACCAACATGCCCCATCTACACTAGTCCCACCTGCCCACACCGACCAACATGCCCCATCTACACTAGTCCCACCTGCCCACACCGTCCAACATGCCCCATCTGCACTAGTCCCACCTGTCCACACCGTCCAACATGCCCCATCTACACTAGTCCCACCTGCCCACACCGGCCAACATGCCCCATCTACACCAGTCCCACCTGCCCACACTGACCAACATGCCCCATCTACACTAGTCCCACCCGCCCACACCGACCAACATGCCCCATCTACACTAGTCCCACCTGCCCACACCGGCCAACATGCCCCATCTACACTAGTCCCACCTGCCCACACTGACCATCATGCCCCATCTACACTAGTCCCACCTGCCCACACCGTCCAACATGCCCCATCTACACTAGTCCCACCTGCCCACACCGTCCAACATACCCCATCTACACTAGTCCCACCTGCCCACACCGGCCAACATGCCCCATCTACACTAGTCCCACCCGCCCACACAGACCAACATGCCCCATCTACACTAGTCCCACCTGCCCACACCGTCCAACATGCCCCATCTACACTATTCCCACCTGCCCACACTGACCAACATGCCCCATCTACACTAGTCCCACCCGCCCACACCGACCAACATGCCCCATCTACACTAGTCCCACCCGCCCACACCGACCAACATGCCCCATCTACACTAGTCCCACCTGCCTATACCAGCCAACATGCCCCATCTACACTAGTCCCACCTGCCCACACTGACCAACATGCCCCATCTACACTAGTCCCACCCGCCCACACTGACCAACATGCCCCATCTACACTAGTCCCACCTACCCACACAGATCAACATGCCCCATCGACACTAGTCCCACCTGCCCACACCGACCAACATGCCCCATCTACACTAGTCCCACCTGCCCACACCGGCCAACATGCCCCATCTACACTAGTCCCACCTGCCCACACCGGCCATCATGCCCCATCTACACTAGTCCCACCCGCCCACACCGGCCAACATGCCCCATCTACACTAGTCCCACCTGCCTACACCGTCCATCATGCCCCATCTACACTAGTCCCACCTGCCCACACTGACCAACATGCCCCATCTACACTAGTCCCACCTGCCCACACCGACCAACATGCCCCATCTACACTAGTCCCACCCGCCCGCACAGACCAACATGTGCTAGGAGGATGCTAGGAGGCTGCAGAGTGACTTGGATAGATTAGGTGAGTGGGCAAATGCATGGCAGATGCAATAGAATGTGGATAAATGTGATGTTATCCACTTTGGCGGCAAGAACAGGAAAGCAGAGTATTACCTGAATGGTGACCGATTGGGAGAAGGGGAGATGCAACGTGACCTGGGTGTCATGGTGCACCAGTCATTGAAAGCAAGCATGCAGGTGCAGCAGGCAGTGAAGAGGGTGAATGGTGTGTTGGCATTCATAGCAAGAGGATTTGAGTATAGGAGCAGGGAGGTTCTGCTGCAGTTGTACAAGGCCTTGGTGAGACCGCACCTGGAGTATTGTGTGCAGTTTTGGTCTCCTAACCTGAGGAAAGACTTTCTTGCCTTAGAGGGAGTACAGAGAAGGTTCACCAGATTGATCCCTGGGATGGCAGGACTTTCATATGAGGAAAGACTGGATAGACTGGGCTTATACTCGCTGGAATTTAGAAGACTGAGGGGGGATCTTATAGAAACATATAAAATTCTTAAGGGGTTGGAGAGGCTAGATGCGGGAAGATTGTTCCCGATGTTGGGGGAGTCCAGAACCAGGGGTCACAGCTTAAGGATAAGGGGGAAGTCTTTTAGGACCGAGATGAGAAAACATTTCTTCACACAGAGAGTGGTGAATCTGTGGAATTCTCTGCCACAGAAGGTAGTTGAGGCCAGTTCATTGGCTATATTTAAGAGTTAGATGTGGCCCTTTTTGCTAAAGGGATCAGGGGGTATGGAGAGAAGGCAGGTACAGGCTACTGAGCTGAATGATCAGCTATGATCATATTGAATGGCGGTGCAGGCTCGAAGGGCCGAATGGCCTACTCCTGCACCTATTTTCTATGTTTCTAACATGCCCCATTTACACTAGTCCCACCTGCCCACACCGCCTAACATACCCCATCTACACTAGTCCTACCTGACCACACCGCCCAACATGCCCCATCTACACAAGTCCCACCTGCCCACACCGGCCAACATGCCCCATCTACACTAGTCCCACCTTCCCACACCGACCAACATGCCCCATTTACACTAGTCCCACCTGCCCACACCGACCAACATGCCCCATTTACACTAGTCCCACCTGCCCACACAGACCAACATGCCCCATCTACACTAGTCCCACCTGCCCACACCGACCAACATGCCCCATCTACACTAGTCCCACCTGCCCACACCGACCAACATGCCCCATCTACACTAGTCCCACCTGCCCACACCGACCAACATGCCCCATCTACACTAGTCCCACCTGCCCATACCGACCAACATGCCCCATCTACACTAGTCCCACCTGCCCACACCGACCAACATGCCCGATCTACACTAATCCCACCTGCCCACACCGGCCAACATGCCCCATCTACACTAGTCCCAACCGCCCACACAGACCAACATGCCCCATCTACACTAGTCCCACCTGCCCACACCAGCTATCATGCCCCATTTACACTAGTCCCACCCGCCCACAGAGACCAACATGACCCATCTACACTAGTCCCACCTGCCCACACCGGCCAACATGCCCCATCTACACTAGTCCCACCTGCCCACACCGACCAACATGCCCCATCTACACTAGTCCCACCTGCCCACACAGACCAACATGCCCCATCTACACTAGTCCCACCTGCCCACACAGACCAACATGCCCCATCTACACTAGTCCCACCTGCCCACACCGACCTACATGCCCCATCTACACTAGTCCCACCTGCCCACACCGACCAACATGCCCCATCTACACTAGTCCCACCTGCCCATACCGACCAACATGCCCCATCTACACTAGTCCCATCTGCCCACACCGACCAACATGCCCCATCTACACTAATCCCACCTGCCCACACCGGCCAACATGCCCCATCTACACTAGTCCCACCCGCCCACACCGACCTACGTGCCCCATCTACACTAGTCCCACCCGCCCACACCGACCAACATGCCCCATCTACACTAGTCCCACCCGCCCACACAGACCAACATGACCCATCTACACTAGTCCCACCTGCCCACACCGACCAACATGGCCCATCTACACTAGTCCCACCTGCCCACACCGACCAACATGGCCCATCTACACTAGTCCCACCTGCCCACACCGACCAACATGCCCCATCTACACTAGTCCCACCTGCCCACACCGACCAACATGCCCCATCTACACTAGTCCCACCTGCCCACAACGACCAACATGCCGGTTTATAAATTAAAGCTCGTAGCTTTTTGATAAATTTAAAAATTAAAGCTCGTAGCTTTTTGATAAATTTATCAATTAAAGCTCGTAGCTTTTTGAGTTTGTTTGTGTGTGTGTGAATCTCTCTCTCTCTCTCTCCTCTCTCTCCCCTTCCCTCTCTCTCGCCCCCTCCTCTCTCTCCACCTCTTGCTATTAAAAGATATTTTATAAATTAAAGTTCGTAGCTTTTTGATAAATTTATCAATTAAAGCTCGTAGCTTTTTGATAAATTTATAAATTAAAGCTCGTAGCTTTTTGATAAATTTATAAATTAAAGCTCGTAGCTTTTTGATAAATTTATAAATTAAAGCTCGTAGCTTTTTGATAAATTTATAAATTAAAGCTCGTAGCTTTTTGATAAATTTATCAATTAAAGCTCGTAGCTTTTTGATAAATTTATAAATTAAAGCTCGTAGCTTTTTGGTAAATTTAAAAATGTGTACTGCAAAAGGCAAGGCAGATAGACGAGTTGTTTGCAAAGATACCTGAGGACAGGAAATGCGGCTAGTTTTCTATCTGTGACAATGGCCGAAACTGCCTTCATGTAAAGGTTACCCCAATGTGATAATGGTTTCTATTGTGGAGCACCCTTGGGTGCCTTGAGCACTGAAACCTGTGCACAGAGTTTAGCTCAGATAGTTAACTTGGAACAGGTTTATTCCAAATAAGGTAAAGGCATCTGTTTGTGGAATTTGTGTGTGTGTCACCTCAGCTCCTCAATAAATAAAAAGCTGCATGCTGCTAATTGCAGTATTGGGAGCTCAGACCGGCCAAGTCTGGCATCGAACCTGTAACCTCTGCCAACTCCAGCAAGTGGGTAAGCTTCTTGTGTTTTAAATCCATTAGTGTGTTGTCTTTTTTTTGTGTTAATTGAATTTAATGTAGTTTAGTTGAACACGGTTCAAATCAATGTAATTCAGTTTAGCTTTATTTAATTTAATGTAGTTTAGTTAAACATGATTCAAACCAATTAAATTCAGTTTAACTTTATTTAATTTAATGTAGTTTAGTTAAACACGGTTCAAATCTATTTAATTCAGTTTAGCTTTATTTAATTTAATGTAGTTTAGTTAAACACGGTTCAAATCAATTTAATTCAGTTTAACTTTATTTGATTTAATGTAGTTTAGTTAAACGTGATAGTTCCCTTTAGGGAGAGGAGTGGGAGAGAGAGAGAGGGAGGGAGGGAGAGAGAGAGGGAGAGAGAGGGGGAGAGAGAGGGAGAGAGAGAGGGAGAGAGAGAGGGAGGGGGAGAGAGAGCTTTATTTAATCTAATGTAGTGTAGTTTACTAATAGTTCCCTTTAGGGAGAAAGAGGGAGAGAGAGAGAGGGGGAGAGGAGGGGGAGAGGAGGGGGAGAGAGAGTGTGTGTGAGAGAGAGAGAGAGAGAGAGAGAGAGAGCACAAACAAACTCAAAAAGCTGCGAGCTTTAATTTATAAATAGTTTTAAACAGTTCACTTTAGTTCTCTGCAGTGTAGTTTAATTCACTAAACCTCATGATAATCAGATTGAATGATTGATTCTCTCTCATACACACTCTCTCTCTCTCTCTCTTGCTCTCTCTTCTCACCCCTCCCAAACTGTTAATATTAAAATGGGGAATCCCTGCATTTGTTAGAGAGAGAGAGAGAGAGAGACTTCAAATAAGGGATTTTGTGTAAATTTGGAAATGAATATCTGCATTGAATGTGTAACCTCTGGAAATGTCGGATGGAGTTGTTGAAAAGAGAATGTTTTTTAAAATATTTATTACTTAAAAAAAGTATTTTTTGATATATTTTTTAAAACGTGCCTGTTTTATTGCTGATGTGATAAAGAATAAACAAGTGTTGTGTGTTATCAAAAATGTTTATTCATGTAGGATTTCTAACTTTAACTAATACAATCTGCATTTTGGAATATGTGGCAGCTTAATTAAATATATTGAGTCAGAGATTTGTCAGTGTTGCTCAGCCCTTGTCTGCAGAACCACGGGCTTTTCGTTTGATTGACACCTGCCAGTCTGGGCTCAGGGTGATCTACAGGATGGACAATGGTCCAGGAGTTCCTTCAAATTGATACCTTGCAGAATGATTTTGCAAACTGACTCTGAGTGCATCGATCCTATTGGGGTTTTGCAGCACAGTGCATTGAGCTGTCCTTTGTATTATTGGTTCAGGGAGATGCCTGTTATGTCTGTTTGGTCCCTCAGGTTGGAGGGGGCAGATAAAAGAGATGGTGATCACAAGCTTGGTGGTAGATCCTCATGGGAAATATTTATTGATGTAGGATTCATAACTTGAACTAATACAATCTGCATTTTGGAATATGCAGCAGCTTAAATAAATATTTATTTATGTAGGATTCATAACTTTAACTAATACAATCTGCATTTTGAAATGTGGGATGGAGTTGTTGAAAAGAAAAAGTTAAAAAAATATTTAATATTCTGAAAAAGTATTTTTTGATATTTTTTTTAAAACTTGCTGATGGGATAAAGAATTAAAAAGTGTTGTGTTTTATCAAAAACATTTTATCCAAAATATTTATATATGTAGGATTCATACATGCTTACTGAAATGGCGGGGTTGCTTACTGAAATGGCGGGGTTGCTTACTGAAATGGCGGAGGCAGAGGACGGGGCGGCGGGGTTTGCTTACTAAAATGGCGGAGGCAGAGCGCACAGCGGCGAAGTTTGCTTACTAAAATGGCGGAGGCAGAGGACGGAGCGGCGGGGTTTGCTTACTAAAATGGCGGGGTTTCCTTACTGAAATGGCGGGGGCAGAGCGCACAGCGGCAGGGTTTGCTTACTAATATGGCGGAGGCAGAGGGGGAGCGGCGGGTTTGATTACTGAAATGGCGGGGGAGAGCGCACAGCTGCGTTATTTGCTTACTAAAATGGCGGGGTAGCTTTCTGAAATGGCTGGGGCAGGCGCACAGCGGCGGGGTTCGCTTACTAAAATGGCGTGTTTTCCTTACTGAAATGGCGGGAGGGTTGCTTACTGAAATGGCGGGAGGGTTGCTTACTGAAATGGCTGGGGCAGAGGGAAATGCGGCGGGGTTTGCTTACTAAAATGGCGGGGGTTGCTTACTGAAATGGCGGGGTTTGTTTACTAAAATGGCGGGGGTTCTTACTACATAAGAACTTGGTGCTGGATCCTCATGATAAATATTTATTTATATAGGATTCATAACTTGATACAATCTGCATTTTGAAATGTCAGATGGAGTTGTTGAAAAGAAAAATTTTAAAATATTTAATATTCTGAAAAAGTATTTTTTGATATTTTTTTAAAACTTGCATGTTTTATTGCTGATGGGATCAAGAATTAAAAAGTGTTGTGTTTTATCAAAAATATTTTATCAAAAATTTGGAAATGAATATCTGCATTGAATGTGTAACGTGTGGAAATATAGGATGGAGTTGTTGAAAAGAGAATGTTTTAAAAATATTTATTACATGAAAAAAGTATTTTCTGATATTTTTTTAAAACTTGCCTGTTTATTGCTGATGGGATAAAGAATAAACAAGTCTTGTGCTTTATCAATTTTTTTTAATCAAAAATATTTATTTATGTAGGATTCATAACTTGAACTAATACAATCTGCATTTTTGAATATGCAGCAACTTAAATAAATATTTATTTATATAGGATTCATAACTTTAACTAATACAATCTGCATTTTGAAATGTCGGATGGAGTTGTTGAAAAGAAAAAGTTTTTAAAATATTTAATATTTTGAAAAAGTATTTTTTGATATTTAAATAAAAACTTGCCTGTTTTATTGCTGATGGGATAAAGAATGAACAAGTCTTGTGTTTTATCAAAAATATTTTATCAAAAATATTTATTTATGTAGGATTTCTAACTTTAACTAATACAATCTGCATTTTGGAATATGTGGCATCTTAAATAAATATTTATTTATGTAGGATTCCTAACTTTAACTAATACAATCTGCATTTTGGAATATGCAGCAACTTAAATAAAAAAATATTTATGTAGGATTTATGTGTTTTATTGCTGATGGGATAAAGAATAAAGAAGTCTTGTGTTTTATCAAAAATATTTATTTATGTAGGATTCAAAAACTTTATCTAATACAATCTGCATTTGGGAATATGCAGCAACTTAAATAAATATTTATTTATGTAGGATTCATAACTTTATCTAATACAATCTGCAGACCGTTTGATTGACACCTGCCAGTCTGGGCTCAGGATGATCTGCAGGATGGACAATGGTCCAGGAGTTCCCCATCAATTCCTTCAAATTGATACCTTGCAGAATGATTTTGCAAACTGACCCTGAGTGCATCATTCCTATTGGGTTTTTGCAGGGCACATGGTATCAATGTTTGTCCTTGTTTGCTAGCTGCCTTCCAGAGCTTTCCATACAACACAGAGCACTGAGCTGTCGGTGGTATTATTGGGTCAGGGAGATACCTGTTATGTATGTTTGTATGTATGTATGTATGTGTGGGGTTAATCAATATCTGTTATTGGGTAAGTGTGAGACAACCCTGTGTGTTTCGTCCCTCAGTTTAACGTTTAACATTTGAGAGGTTTTGCAGGATTATTATTGCATTTCACATCGCAGGGTGTTGCAATATTTCTTTAATGCAAGGCGATCACTGCATTGAACATTGCAGCAGCCTGAAAAGTCATCCTAATGCGATGCCGGGGGTAGTAAATACAATAATAATACTATAGTAATAATAATTTATATTATTAATAATAAGAATAAATCAAAGATTGATTGATTGATCGATCGGTGGGTGGGTGGGTGGATGGATGTCAGGAATTTGAGAGATTTTGCATGATTATTACAATGATTTTAATGCGTTTAATACCCCAGGACAGCTGCAATTTTGCTTTAATGCAAGGCCTGCGCTGCATTTAACATTGCAGGAGCCTAAATGCATTTAACATTTGAGACGATTTGCAAAATTATTGCAATTAATTTTATTGCATTTAACATCCCAGGGGGTTGCAATATTGCTTTAATGCAACGCCAGCGCTGCATTTAACAATGCAGCAGCCTGCAAAGTTATCCTAATACGATGCATTAGTCGCATTTAACATTTGAGAGGTTTTGCAGGATTATTATTATTGCATTTCACATCGCAGGGTGTTGCAATATTTCTTTAATGCAAGGCGATCACTGCATTTAACATTGCAGCAGCCTGAAAAGTCATCCTAATGCGATGCATTTGTTGCATTTAACATTTGAGAGGTTTTGCAAAATTATTGCAATTAATTTAATGCATTTAACACCCACTGTGGGTCGCTAGATGACTTTAATGCAAGGCCATCACTGCATTTAACATTGCAGCAGCCTGCAAAGTTATCCTAATACGATGCATTAGTCCCGTTTAAGATTTGAGAGGTTTTGCAGGATTATTATTGCATTTCACATCGCAGGGTGTTGCAATATTTCTTTAATGCAAGGCGATCACTGCATTTAACATTGCAGCAGCCTGAAACGTCATCCTAATGCGATGCATTTGTTGCATTTAACATTTGAGAGGTTTTGCAAAATTATTGCAATTAATTTAATGCATTTAACACCCACTGTGGGTCGCTAGATGACTTTAATGCAAGGCCATCACTGCATTTAACATTGCAGCAGCCTGCAAAGTTATCCTAATACGATGCATTAGTCCCGTTTAACATTTGAGAGGTTTTGCAGGATTATTATTGCATTTCACATCGCAGGGTGTTGCAATATTTCTTTAATGCAAGGCGATCACTGCATTTAACATTGCAGCAGCCTGAAAAGTCATCCTAATGCGATGCATTTGTTGCATTTAACATTTGAGAGGTTTTGCAAAATTATTGCAATTAATTTAATGCATATAACATCCATTGGGGGTCGCTAGATGACTTTAATGCAAGGCCATCACTGCATTTAACATTGCAGTAGCCTGCAAAGTTATCCTAATACGATGCATTAGTCACGTTTAACATTTGAGAGGTTTTGCAGGATTATTATTGCATTTCACATCGCAGGGTGTTGCAATATTTCTTTAATGCAAGGCGATCACTGCATTTAACATTGCAGCAGCCTGAAAAGTCATCCTAATGCGATGCCGGGGGTAGTAAATACAATAATAATACTATAGTAATAATAATTTATATTATTAATAATAAGAATAAATCAAAGATTGATTGATTGATCGATCGGTGGGTGGGTGGATGGATGTCAGGAATTTGAGAGATTTTGCATGATTATTACAATGATTTTAATGCGTTTAATACCCCAGGACAGCTGCAATTTTGCTTTAATGCAAGGCCTGCGCTGCATTTAACATTGCAGGAGCCTAATTGCATTTAACATTTGAGAGGATTTGCAAAATTATTGCAATTAATTTTATTGCATTTAACATCCCAGGGGGCTGCAATATTGCTTTAATGCAACGCCAGCGCTGCATTTAACAATGCAGCAGCCTGCAAAGTTATCCTAATACGATGCATTAGTCGCATTTAACATTTGAGAGGTTTTGCAGGATTATTATTATTGCATTTCACATCGCAGGGTGTTGCAATATTTCTTTAATGCAAGGCGATCACTGCATTTAACATTGCAGCAGCCTGAAAAGTCATCCTAATGCGATGCATTTGTTGCATTTAACATTTGAGAGGTTTTGCAAAATTATTGCAATTAATTTAATGCATATAACATCCATTGGGGGTCGCTAGATGACTTTAATGCAAGGCCATCACTGCATTTAACATTGCAGTAGCCTGCAAAGTTATCCTAATACGATGCATTAGTCACGTTTAACATTTGAGAGGTTTTGCAGGATTATTATTGCATTTCACATCGCAGGGTGTTGCAATATTTCTTTAATGCAAGGCGATCACTGCATTTAACATTGCAGCAGCCTGAAAAGTCATCCTAATGCGATGCCGGGGGTAGTAAATACAATAATAATACTATAGTAATAATAATTTATATTATTAATAATAAGAATAAATCAAAGATTGATTGATTGATCGATCGGTGGGTGGGTGGATGGATGTCAGGAATTTGAGAGATTTTGCATGATTATTACAATGATTTTAATGCGTTTAATACCCCAGGACAGCTGCAATTTTGCTTTAATGCAAGGCCTGCGCTGCATTTAACATTGCAGGAGCCTAATTGCATTTAACATTTGAGAGGATTTGCAAAATTATTGCAATTAATTTTATTGCATTTAACATCCCAGGGGGCTGCAATATTGCTTTAATGCAACGCCAGCGCTGCATTTAACAATGCAGCAGCCTGCAAAGTTATCCTAATACGATGCATTAGTCGCATTTAACATTTGAGAGGTTTTGCAGGATTATTATTATTGCATTTCACATCGCAGGGTGTTGCAATATTTCTTTAATGCAAGGCGATCACTGCATTTAACATTGCAGCAGCCTGAAAAGTCATCCGAATGCGATGCATTTGTTGCATTTAACATTTGAGAGGTTTTGCAAAATTATTGCAATTAATTTAATGCATATAACATCCATTGGGGGTCGCTAGATGACTTTAATGCAAGGCCATCACTGCATTTAACATTGCAGTAGCCTGCAAAGTTATCCTAATACGATGCATTAGTCACGTTTAACATTTGAGAGGTTTTGCAGGATTATTATTGCATTTCACATCGCAGGGTGTTGCAATATTTCTTTAATGCAAGGCGATCACTGCATTTAACATTGCAGCAGCCTGAAAAGTCATCCTAATGCGATGCCGGGGGTAGTAAATACAATAATAATACTATAGTAATAATAATTTATATTATTAATAATAAGAATAAATCAAAGATTGATTGATTGATCGATCGGTGGGTGGGTGGATGGATGTCAGGAATTTGAGAGATTTTGCATGATTATTACAATGATTTTAATGCGTTTAATACCCCAGGACAGCTGCAATTTTGCTTTAATGCAAGGCCTGCGCTGCATTTAACATTGCAGGAGCCTAATTGCATTTAACAATTGAGAGGATTTGCAAAATTATTGCAATTAATTTTATTGCATTTAACATCCCAGGGGCCTGCAATATTGCTTTAATGCAACGCCAGCGCTGCATTTAACAATGCAGCAGCCTGCAAAGTTATCCTAATACGATGCATTAGTCGCATTTAACATTTGAGAGGTTTTGCAGGATTATTATTATTGCATTTCACATCGCAGGGTGTTGCAATATTTCTTTAATGCAAGGCGATCACTGCATTTAACATTGCAGCAGCCTGAAAAGTCATCCTAATGCGATGCATTTGTTGCATTTAACATTTGAGAGGTTTTGCAAAATTATTGCAATTAATTTAATGCATTTAACACCCACTGTGGGTCGCTAGATGACTTTAATGCAAGGCCATCACTGCATTTAACATTGCTGCAGCCTGCAAAGTTATCCTAATACGATGCATTAATCACGTTTAACATTTGAGAGGTTTTGCAGGATTATTATTGCATTTCACATCGCAGGGTGTTGCAATATTTCTTTAATGCAAGGCGATCACTGCATTTAACATTGCAGCAGCCTGAAAAGTCATCCTAATGCGATGCCGGGGGTAGTAAATACAATAATAATACTATAGTAATAATAATTTATATTATTAATAATAAGAATAAATCAAAGATTGATTGATTGATCGGTGGGTGGGTGGATGGATGTCAGGAATTTGAGAGATTTTGCATGATTATTACAATGATTTTAATGCGTTTAATACCCCAGAACAGCTGCAATTTTGCTTTAATGCAAGGCCTGCGCTGCATTTAACATTGCAGGAGCCTAATTGCATTTAACATTTGAGAGGATTTGCAAAATTATTGCAATTAATTTTATTGCATTTAACATCCCAGGGGGTTGCAATATTGCTTTAATGCAATGACAGCGCTGCATTTAACAATGCAGCAGCCTGCAAAGTTATACTAATATGATGCATTAGTCGCATTTAACATTTGAGAGGTTTTGCAGGATTATTATTGCATTTCACATCGCAGGGTGTTGCAATATTTCTTTAATGCAAGGCGATCACTGCATTTAACATTGCAGCAGCCTGAAAAGTCATCCTAATGCGATGCATTTGTTGCATTTAACATTTGAGAGGTTTTGCAAAATTATTGCAATTAATTTAATGCATTTAACACCCACTGTGGGTCGCTAGATGACTTTAATGCAAGGCCATCACTGCATTTAACATTGCTGCAGCCTGCAAAGTTATCCTAATACGATGCATTAATCACGTTTAACATTTGAGAGGTTTTGCAGGATTATTATTGCATTTCACATCGCAGGGTGTTGCAATATTTCTTTAATGCAAGGCGATCACTGCATTTAACATTGCAGCAGCCTGAAAAGTCATCCTAATGTGATGCCGGGGGTAGTAAATACAATAATAATACTATAGTGATAATAATTTATATTATTAATAATAAGAATAAATCAAAGATTGATTGATTGATCGATCGGTGGGTGGGTGGGTGGATGGATGTCAGGAATTTGAGAGATTTTGCATGATTATTACAATGATTTTAATGCGTTTAATACCCCAGAACAGCTGCAATTTTGCTTTAATGCAAGGCCTGCGCTGCATTTAACATTGCAGGAGCCTAATTGCATTTAACAATTGAGAGGATTTGCAAAATTATTGCAATTAATTTTATTGCATTTAACATCCCAGGGGCCTGCAATATTGCTTTAATGCAACGCCAGCGCTGCATTTAACAATGCAGCAGCCTGCAAAGTTATCCTAATACGATGCATTAGTCGCATTTAACATTTGAGAGGTTTTGCAGGATTATTATTATTGCATTTCACATCGCAGGGTGTTGCAATATTTCTTTAATGCAAGGCGATCACTGCATTTAACATTGCAGCAGCCTGAAAAGTCATCCTAATGCGATGCATTTGTTGCATTTAACATTTGAGAGGTTTTGCAAAATTATTGCAATTAATTTAATGCATATAACATCCATTGGGGGTCGCTAGATGACTTTAATGCAAGGCCATCACTGCATTTAACATTGCAGTAGCCTGCAAAGTTATCCTAATACGATGCATTAGTCACGTTTAACATTTGAGAGGTTTTGCAGGATTATTATTGCATTTCACATCGCAGGGTGTTGCAATATTTCTTTAATGCAAGGCGATCACTGCATTTAACATTGCAGCAGCCTGAAAAGTCATCCTAATGCGATGCCGGGGGTAGTAAATACAATAATAATACTATAGTAATAATAATTTATATTATTAATAATAAGAATAAATCAAAGATTGATTGATTGATCGATCGGTGGGTGGGTGGATGGATGTCAGGAATTTGAGAGATTTTGCATGATTATTACAATGATTTTAATGCGTTTAATACCCCAGGACAGCTGCAATTTTGCTTTAATGCAAGGCCTGCGCTGCATTTAACATTGCAGGAGCCTAATTGCATTTAACATTTGAGAGGATTTGCAAAATTATTGCAATTAATTTTATTGCATTTAACATCCCAGGGGGCTGCAATATTGCTTTAATGCAACGCCAGCGCTGCATTTAACAATGCAGCAGCCTGCAAAGTTATCCTAATACGATGCATTAGTCGCATTTAACATTTGAGAGGTTTTGCAGGATTATTATTATTGCATTTCACATCGCAGGGTGTTGCAATATTTCTTTAATGCAAGGCGATCACTGCATTTAACATTGCAGCAGCCTGAAAAGTCATCCGAATGCGATGCATTTGTTGCATTTAACATTTGAGAGGTTTTGCAAAATTATTGCAATTAATTTAATGCATATAACATCCATTGGGGGTCGCTAGATGACTTTAATGCAAGGCCATCACTGCATTTAACATTGCAGTAGCCTGCAAAGTTATCCTAATACGATGCATTAGTCACGTTTAACATTTGAGAGGTTTTGCAGGATTATTATTGCATTTCACATCGCAGGGTGTTGCAATATTTCTTTAATGCAAGGCGATCACTGCATTTAACATTGCAGCAGCCTGAAAAGTCATCCTAATGCGATGCCGGGGGTAGTAAATACAATAATAATACTATAGTAATAATAATTTATATTATTAATAATAAGAATAAATCAAAGATTGATTGATTGATCGATCGGTGGGTGGGTGGATGGATGTCAGGAATTTGAGAGATTTTGCATGATTATTACAATGATTTTAATGCGTTTAATACCCCAGGACAGCTGCAATTTTGCTTTAATGCAAGGCCTGCGCTGCATTTAACATTGCAGGAGCCTAATTGCATTTAACAATTGAGAGGATTTGCAAAATTATTGCAATTAATTTTATTGCATTTAACATCCCAGGGGCCTGCAATATTGCTTTAATGCAACGCCAGCGCTGCATTTAACAATGCAGCAGCCTGCAAAGTTATCCTAATACGATGCATTAGTCGCATTTAACATTTGAGAGGTTTTGCAGGATTATTATTATTGCATTTCACATCGCAGGGTGTTGCAATATTTCTTTAATGCAAGGCGATCACTGCATTTAACATTGCAGCAGCCTGAAAAGTCATCCTAATGCGATGCATTTGTTGCATTTAACATTTGAGAGGTTTTGCAAAATTATTGCAATTAATTTAATGCATTTAACACCCACTGTGGGTCGCTAGATGACTTTAATGCAAGGCCATCACTGCATTTAACATTGCTGCAGCCTGCAAAGTTATCCTAATACGATGCATTAATCACGTTTAACATTTGAGAGGTTTTGCAGGATTATTATTGCATTTCACATCGCAGGGTGTTGCAATATTTCTTTAATGCAAGGCGATCACTGCATTTAACATTGCAGCAGCCTGAAAAGTCATCCTAATGCGATGCCGGGGGTAGTAAATACAATAATAATACTATAGTAATAATAATTTATATTATTAATAATAAGAATAAATCAAAGATTGATTGATTGATCGGTGGGTGGGTGGATGGATGTCAGGAATTTGAGAGATTTTGCATGATTATTACAATGATTTTAATGCGTTTAATACCCCAGAACAGCTGCAATTTTGCTTTAATGCAAGGCCTGCGCTGCATTTAACATTGCAGGAGCCTAATTGCATTTAACATTTGAGAGGATTTGCAAAATTATTGCAATTAATTTTATTGCATTTAACATCCCAGGGGGTTGCAATATTGCTTTAATGCAATGACAGCGCTGCATTTAACAATGCAGCAGCCTGCAAAGTTATACTAATATGATGCATTAGTCGCATTTAACATTTGAGAGGTTTTGCAGGATTATTATTGCATTTCACATCGCAGGGTGTTGCAATATTTCTTTAATGCAAGGCGATCACTGCATTTAACATTGCAGCAGCCTGAAAAGTCATCCTAATGCGATGCATTTGTTGCATTTAACATTTGAGAGGTTTTGCAAAATTATTGCAATTAATTTAATGCATTTAACACCCACTGTGGGTCGCTAGATGACTTTAATGCAAGGCCATCACTGCATTTAACATTGCTGCAGCCTGCAAAGTTATCCTAATACGATGCATTAATCACGTTTAACATTTGAGAGGTTTTGCAGGATTATTATTGCATTTCACATCGCAGGGTGTTGCAATATTTCTTTAATGCAAGGCGATCACTGCATTTAACATTGCAGCAGCCTGAAAAGTCATCCTAATGTGATGCCGGGGGTAGTAAATACAATAATAATACTATAGTGATAATAATTTATATTATTAATAATAAGAATAAATCAAAGATTGATTGATTGATCGATCGGTGGGTGGGTGGGTGGATGGATGTCAGGAATTTGAGAGATTTTGCATGATTATTACAATGATTTTAATGCGTTTAATACCCCAGAACAGCTGCAATTTTGCTTTAATGCAAGGCCTGCGCTGCATTTAACATTGCAGGAGCCTAATTGCATTTAACAATTGAGAGGATTTGCAAAATTATTGCAATTAATTTTATTGCATTTAACATCCCAGGGGCCTGCAATATTGCTTTAATGCAACGCCAGCGCTGCATTTAACAATGCAGCAGCCTGCAAAGTTATCCTAATACGATGCATTAGTCGCATTTAACATTTGAGAGGTTTTGCAGGATTATTATTATTGCATTTCACATCGCAGGGTGTTGCAATATTTCTTTAATGCAAGGCGATCACTGCATTTAACATTGCAGCAGCCTGAAAAGTCATCCTAATGCGATGCATTTGTTGCATTTAACATTTGAGAGGTTTTGCAAAATTATTGCAATTAATTTAATGCATTTAACACCCACTGTGGGTCGCTAGATGACTTTAATGCAAGGCCATCACTGCATTTAACATTGCTGCAGCCTGCAAAGTTATCCTAATACGATGCATTAATCACGTTTAACATTTGAGAGGTTTTGCAGGATTATTATTGCATTTCACATCGCAGGGTGTTGCAATATTTCTTTAATGCAAGGCGATCACTGCATTTAACATTGCAGCAGCCTGAAAAGTCATCCTAATGCGATGCCGGGGGTAGTAAATACAATAATAATACTATAGTAATAATAATTTATATTATTAATAATAAGAATAAATCAAAGATTGATTGATTGATCGGTGGGTGGGTGGATGGATGTCAGGAATTTGAGAGATTTTGCATGATTATTACAATGATTTTAATGCGTTTAATACCCCAGAACAGCTGCAATTTTGCTTTAATGCAAGGCCTGCGCTGCATTTAACATTGCAGGAGCCTAATTGCATTTAACATTTGAGAGGATTTGCAAAATTATTGCAATTAATTTTATTGCATTTAACATCCCAGGGGGTTGCAATATTGCTTTAATGCAATGACAGCGCTGCATTTAACAATGCAGCAGCCTGCAAAGTTATACTAATATGATGCATTAGTCGCATTTAACATTTGAGAGGTTTTGCAGGATTATTATTGCATTTCACATCGCAGGGTGTTGCAATATTTCTTTAATGCAAGGCGATCACTGCATTTAACATTGCAGCAGCCTGAAAAGTCATCCTAATGCGATGCATTTGTTGCATTTAACATTTGAGAGGTTTTGCAAAATTATTGCAATTAATTTAATGCATTTAACACCCACTGTGGGTCGCTAGATGACTTTAATGCAAGGCCATCACTGCATTTAACATTGCTGCAGCCTGCAAAGTTATCCTAATACGATGCATTAATCACGTTTAACATTTGAGAGGTTTTGCAGGATTATTATTGCATTTCACATCGCAGGGTGTTGCAATATTTCTTTAATGCAAGGCGATCACTGCATTTAACATTGCAGCAGCCTGAAAAGTCATCCTAATGCGATGCCGGGGGTAGTAAATACAATAATAATACTATAGTAATAATAATTTATATTATTAATAATAAGAATAAATCAAAGATTGATTGATTGATCGATCGGTGGGTGGGTGGGTGGATGGATGTCAGGAATTTGAGAGATTTTGCATGATTATTACAATGATTTTAATGCGTTTAATACCCCAGAACAGCTGCAATTTTGCTTTAATGCAAGGCCTGCGCTGCATTTAACATTGCAGGAGCCTAATTGCATTTAACATTTGAGAGGATTTGCAAAATTATTGCAATTAATTTTATTGCATTTAACATCCCAGGGGGTTGCAATATTGCTTTAATGCAATGACAGCGCTGCATTTAACAATGCAGCAGCCTGCAAAGTTATACTAATATGATGCATTAGTCGCATTTAACATTTGAGAGGTTTTGCAGGATTATTATTGCATTTCACATCGCAGGGTGTTGCAATATTTCTTTAATGCAAGGCGATCACTGCATTTAACATTGCAGCAGCCTGAAAAGTCATCCTAATGCGATGCATTTGTTGCATTTAACATTTGAGAGGTTTTGCAAAATTATTGCAATTAATTTAATGCATTTAACACCCACTGTGGGTCGCTAGATGACTTTAATGCAAGGCCATCACTGCATTTAACATTGCTGCAGCCTGCAAAGTTATCCTAATACGATGCATTAATCACGTTTAACATTTGAGAGGTTTTGCAGGATTATTATTGCATTTCACATCGCAGGGTGTTGCAATATTTCTTTAATGCAAGGCGATCACTGCATTTAACATTGCAGCAGCCTGAAAAGTCATCCTAATGTGATGCCGGGGGTAGTAAATACAATAATAATACTATAGTGATAATAATTTATATTATTAATAATAAGAATAAATCAAAGATTGATTGATTGATCGATCGGTGGGTGGGTGGGTGGATGGATGTCAGGAATTTGAGAGATTTTGCATGATTATTACAATGATTTTAATGCGTTTAATACCCCAGAACAGCTGCAATTTTGCTTTAATGCAAGGCCTGCGCTGCATTTAACATTGCAGGAGCCTAATTGCATTTAACATTTGAGAGGATTTGCAAAATTATTGCAATTAATTTTATTGCATTTAACATCCCAGGGGGTTGCAATATTGCTTTAATGCAATGACAGCGCTGCATTTAACATTGCTGCAGCCTGCAAAGTTATCCTAATACGATGCATTAGTCGCGTTTAACATTTGAGAGGTTTTGCAGGATTATTATTGCATTTCACATCGCAGGGTGTTGCAATATTTCTTTAATGCAAGGCGATCACTGCATTTAACATTGCAGCAGCCTGAAAAGTCATCCTAATGCGATGCATTTGTTGCATTTAACATTTGAGAGGTTTTGCAAAATTATTGCAATTAATTTAATGCATTTAACACCCACTGTGGGTCGCTAGATGACTTTAATGCAAGGCCATCACTGCATTTAACATTGCTGCAGCCTGCAAAGTTATCCTAATACGATGCATTAATCACGTTTAACATTTGAGAGGTTTTGCAGGATTATTATTGCATTTCACATCGCAGGGTGTTGCAATATTTCTTTAATGCAAGGCGATCACTGCATTTAACATTGCAGCAGCCTGAAAAGTCATCCTAATGCGATGCCGGGGGTAGTAAATACAATAATAATACTATAGTAATAATAATTTATATTATTAATAATAAGAATAAATCAAAGATTGATTGATTGATCGGTGGGTGGGTGGATGGATGTCAGGAATTTGAGAGATTTTGCATGATTATTACAATGATTTTAATGCGTTTAATACCCCAGAACAGCTGCAATTTTGCTTTAATGCAAGGCCTGCGCTGCATTTAACATTGCAGGAGCCTAATTGCATTTAACATTTGAGAGGATTTGCAAAATTATTGCAATTAATTTTATTGCATTTAACATCCCAGGGGGTTGCAATATTGCTTTAATGCAATGACAGCGCTGCATTTAACAATGCAGCAGCCTGCAAAGTTATACTAATATGATGCATTAGTCGCATTTAACATTTGAGAGGTTTTGCAGGATTATTATTGCATTTCACATCGCAGGGTGTTGCAATATTTCTTTAATGCAAGGCGATCACTGCATTTAACATTGCAGCAGCCTGAAAAGTCATCCTAATGCGATGCATTTGTTGCATTTAACATTTGAGAGGTTTTGCAAAATTATTGCAATTAATTTAATGCATTTAACACCCACTGTGGGTCGCTAGATGACTTTAATGCAAGGCCATCACTGCATTTAACATTGCTGCAGCCTGCAAAGTTATCCTAATACGATGCATTAATCACGTTTAACATTTGAGAGGTTTTGCAGGATTATTATTGCATTTCACATCGCAGGGTGTTGCAATATTTCTTTAATGCAAGGCGATCACTGCATTTAACATTGCAGCAGCCTGAAAAGTCATCCTAATGTGATGCCGGGGGTAGTAAATACAATAATAATACTGTAGTGATAATAATTTATATTATTAATAATAAGAATAAATCAAAGATTGATTGATTGATCGATCGGTGGGTGGGTGGGTGGGTGGATGTCAGGAATTTGAGAGATTTTGCATGATTATTACAATGATTTTAATGCGTTTAATACCCCAGAACAGCTGCAATTTTGCTTTAATGCAAGGCCTGCGCTGCATTTAACATTGCAGGAGCCTAATTGCATTTAACATTTGAGAGGATTTGCAAAATTATTGCAATTAATTTTATTGCATTTAACATCCCAGGGGGTTGCAATATTGCTTTAATGCAATGACAGCGCTGCATTTAACATTGCTGCAGCCTGCAAAGTTATCCTAATACGATGCATTAGTCGCGTTTAACATTTGAGAGGTTTTGCAGGATTATTATTGCATTTCACATCGCAGGGTGTTGCAATATTTCTTTAATGCAAGGCGATCACTGCATTTAACATTGCAGCAGCCTGAAAAGTCATCCTAATGCGATGCATTTGTTGCATTTAACATTTGAGAGGTTTTGCAAAATTATTGCAATTAATTTAATGCATTTAACACCCACTGTGGGTCGCTAGATGACTTTAATGCAAGGCCATCACTGCATTTAACATTGCTGCAGCCTGCAAAGTTATCCTAATACGATGCATTAATCACGTTTAACATTTGAGAGGTTTTGCAGGATTATTATTGCATTTCACATCGCAGGGTGTTGCAATATTTCTTTAATGCAAGGCGATCACTGCATTTAACATTGCAGCAGCCTGAAAAGTCATCCTAATGCGATGCCGGGGGTAGTAAATACAATAATAATACTATAGTAATAATAATTTATATTATTAATAATAAGAATAAATCAAAGATTGATTGATTGATCGATCGGTGGGTGGGTGGGTGGATGGATGTCAGGAATTTGAGAGATTTTGCATGATTATTACAATGATTTTAATGCGTTTAATACCCCAGAACAGCTGCAATTTTGCTTTAATGCAAGGCCTGCGCTGCATTTAACATTGCAGGAGCCTAATTGCATTTAACATTTGAGAGGATTTGCAAAATTATTGCAATTAATTTTATTGCATTTAACATCCCAGGGGGTTGCAATATTGCTTTAATGCAATGACAGCGCTGCATTTAACATTGCTGCAGCCTGCAAAGTTATCCTAATACGATGCATTAGTCGCGTTTAACATTTGAGAGGTTTTGCAGGATTATTATTGCATTTCACATCGCAGGGTGTTGCAATATTTCTTTAATGCAAGGCGATCACTGCATTTAACATTGCAGCAGCCTGAAAAGTCATCCTAATGCGATGCATTTGTTGCATTTAACATTTGAGAGGTTTTGCAAAATTATTGCAATTAATTTAATGCATTTAACACCCACTGTGGGTCGCTAGATGACTTTAATGCAAGGCCATCACTGCATTTAACATTGCTGCAGCCTGCAAAGTTATCCTAATACGATGCATTAATCACGTTTAACATTTGAGAGGTTTTGCAGGATTATTATTGCATTTCACATCGCAGGGTGTTGCAATATTTCTTTAATGCAAGGCGATCACTGCATTTAACATTGCAGCAGCCTGAAAAGTCATCCTAATGCGATGCCGGGGGTAGTAAATACAATAATAATACTATAGTAATAATAATTTATATTATTAATAATAAGAATAAATCAAAGATTGATTGATCGATCGGTGGGTGGGTGGGTGGATGGATGTCAGGAATTTGAGAGATTTTGCATGATTATTACAATGATTTTAATGCGTTTAATACCCCAGAACAGCTGCAATTTTGCTTTAATGCAAGGCCTGCGCTGCATTTAACATTGCAGGAGCCTAATTGCATTTAACATTTGAGAGGATTTGCAAAATTATTGCAATTAATTTTATTGCATTTAACATCCCAGGGGGTTGCAATATTGCTTTAATGCAATGACAGCGCTGCATTTAACAATGCAGCAGCCTGCAAAGTTATACTAATACGATGCATTAGTCGCATTTAACATTTGAGAGGTTTTGCAGGATTATTATTGCATTTCACATCGCAGGGTGTTGCAATATTTCTTTAATGCAAGGCGATCACTGCATTTAACATTGCAGCAGCCTGAAAAGTCATCCTAATGCGATGCATTTGTTGCATTTAACATTTGAGAGGTTTTGCAAAATTATTGCAATTAATTTTATTGCATTTAACATCCCAGGGGGTTGCAATATTGCTTTAATGCAATGACAGCGCTGCATTTAACATTGCTGCAGCCTGCAAAGTTATCCTAATACGATGCATTAGTCGCGTTTAACATTTGAGAGGTTTTGCAGGATTATTATTGCATTTCACATCGCAGGGTGTTGCAATATTTCTTTAATGCAAGGCGATCACTGCATTTAACATTGCAGCAGCCTGAAAAGTCATCCTAATGCGATGCATTTGTTGCATTTAACATTTGAGAGGTTTTGCAAAATTATTGCAATTAATTTAATGCATTTAACACCCACTGTGGGTCGCTAGATGACTTTAATGCAAGGCCATCACTGCATTTAACATTCCTGCAGCCTGCAAAGTTATCCTAATACGATGCATTAATCACGTTTAACATTTGAGAGGTTTTGCAGGATTATTATTGCATTTCACATCGCAGGGTGTTGCAATATTTCTTTAATGCAAGGCGATCACTGCATTTAACATTGCAGCAGCCTGAAAAGTCATCCTAATGCGATGCCGGGGGTAGTAAATACAATAATAATACTATAGTAATAATAATTTATATTATTAATAATAAGAATAAATCAAAGATTGATTGATTGATCGATCGGTGGGTGGGTGGGTGGATGGATGTCAGGAATTTGAGAGATTTTGCATGATTATTACAATGATTTTAATGCGTTTAATACCCCAGAACAGCTGCAATTTTGCTTTAATGCAAGGCCTGCGCTGCATTTAACATTGCAGGAGCCTAATTGCATTTAACATTTGAGAGGATTTGCAAAATTATTGCAATTAATTTTATTGCATTTAACATCCCAGGGGGTTGCAATATTGCTTTAATGCAATGACAGCGCTGCATTTAACATTGCTGCAGCCTGCAAAGTTATCCTAATACGATGCATTAGTCGCGTTTAACATTTGAGAGGTTTTGCAGGATTATTATTGCATTTCACATCGCAGGGTGTTGCAATATTTCTTTAATGCAAGGCGATCACTGCATTTAACATTGCAGCAGCCTGAAAAGTCATCCTAATGCGATGCATTTGTTGCATTTAACATTTGAGAGGTTTTGCAAAATTATTGCAATTAATTTAATGCATTTAACACCCACTGTGGGTCGCTAGATGACTTTAATGCAAGGCCATCACTGCATTTAACATTGCTGCAGCCTGCAAAGTTATCCTAATACGATGCATTAATCACGTTTAACATTTGAGAGGTTTTGCAGGATTATTATTGCATTTCACATCGCAGGGTGTTGCAATATTTCTTTAATGCAAGGCGATCACTGCATTTAACATTGCAGCAGCCTGAAAAGTCATCCTAATGCGATGCATTTGTTGCATTTAACATTTGAGAGGTTTTGCAAAATTATTGCAATTAATTTAATGCATTTAACACCCACTGTGTGGTGTGTTTCCTGCAGGATGTGGGAAGACGGGGACGTCGCTGGAGCTTCTGGGAGCTACACCTGCAAGAACTGTGTCCAGGTGCAGCTCCTGAAGGGACGTGTGGTGGAGTTGGAGAGGCAGTTGGATGACCTCAGGGCCATCCGGGAATGCGAGAGTTTCCTCGACAGGACCTATTGTGAGGCTGTCACGCCAAGGGTCCAGGTCGAGCGAAGGTGGGAGACTGTTTCCGGGGGGAGTGGACGTGGACTACAGGAGACCCCAGTGGCTGTGCCTATTGCAAATAGGTATACCCTCTTGGGAACTGTCGGGGCAGAAGACGTTTCCAGTCCGAGTGGCGGACCTGTTGGCAAGGATACTCGACAGGGGAGACCGAAGTCTGGAAGAGCCGTAGTGGTCGGTGACTCCATAGTCCGAGGGACGGACAGAAGATTCTGTGGCAGCAGGAGGGACTTGAGGATGGTCTGTTGCCTCCCTGGTGCCAGGGTTCAACACATCACAGACCGGCTTCAGAAAATCCTAGCGAGGGAAGGCGGTCAACCTGAAGTCGTTGTGCACGTGGGCACGAATGACGTCGGGCGGAAGAGGAAGGAGGTGCTACAGCGGGAGTTTAGAGAGTTGGGAAAAACGCTGAGAAGTAGGACGTCGAAGGTAGTTATCTCTGGACTGCTACCGGTACCTCGTGCTGGTGAGGCCAGGAACAGAGAGATAGAGGGTATGAATTTATGGCTGAGGGACTGGTGCAGAGAGCAGGGATTTAGATTTCTGGACCACTGGGATCTCTTCTGGGCTAGGGGTGACTTGTACAAAAGGGATGGGTTGCATCTTAACAGCAGGGGGACAAACATTCTGGCAGGCAGGTTTGCTAGTGTGACACCTGTGGCTTTAAACTAAGTAGTGGGGGGGAGGGGTTAACAAATTGTGAATATGAAGATGAGGTAAAAGGGAATACAGGAGATATTGCAAAAGACTCTCGGAAGAATGGGAACAGAAGTTCTAGAGCGGAAAAGAAATTAAGGGCAGGGCCAATTGTGAACGATGTGAGAGGGGAGGTAAATACAGAAGTTAAAGTGTTGTACTTAATGCGCGTAGTATAAAAAATAAAGTGGATGAGCTTGAGGCTCAGTTAGTCATGGGCAAGTATGATGTTGTAGGGATCACTGAGACATGGCTACAAGAGGACCAGGGCTGGGAACTGAATATTCAGGGGTACACAACGTATAGAAAAGACAGACAGGTGGGCAGAGGGGGTGGGGTTGCTCTGATGGTACGGAATGATATTCATTCCCTTGCAAGGGGTGACATAGAATCAGGAGATGTTGAATCAGTATGGATGGAAATGAGAAATTGTAAGGGTAAAAAGACCCTAATGGGAGTTATCTATAGGCCCCCAAACAGTAGCCTCGACTTAGGGTGCAAGTTAAATCAGGAGATAAAATTGGCGTGTCAAAAATGTAATGCTACGGTGGTTATGGGAGATTTCAACATGCAGGTAGACTGGGAAAATCAGGTTGGAAATGGACCCCAGGAAAGAGAGTTTGTAGAGTGCCTTCGAGATGGATTCTTAGAACAGCTTGTACTGGAGCCTACCAGGGAGAAGGCAATTCTGGATTTAGTGTTGTGTAATGATCCTGATCTGATAAGGGGACTAGAGGTAAAAGAGCCATTAGGAGGCAGTGATCACAACATGATAAGTTTTACTCTGCAAATGGAAAGGCAGAAGGGAAAATCGGAAGTGTCGGTATTACAGTATAGCAAAGGGGATTACGGAGGCATGAGGCGGGAGCTGGCCAAAATTGATTGGAAGGAGGCCCTAGCAGGGAAGACGGTAGAACAGCAATGGCAGGTATTCCTGGGAATAATGCAGAGGTTGCAGGATCAATTTATTCCAAAGAGGTGGAAAGACTCTAAGGGGAGTAAGAGACACCTGTGGCTGACAAGGGAAGTCAGGGACAGCATAAAAATTAAGGAGAGGAAGTATAACATAGCAAAGAAGAGTGGGAAGACAGAGGATTGGGACTCTTTTAAAGAGCAACAAAAGTTAACTAAAAAGGCAATACGAGGAGAAAAGATGAGGTACGAGGGTAAACTAGCCAATAGTATAAAGGAGGATAGCAAAAGTTTTTTTAGGTACGTGAAGAGGAAAAAAATAGTCAAGGCAAATGTGGGTCCCTTGAAGACAGAAGCAGGGGAATTTATTATGGGGAACAAAGAAATGGCAGACGAGTTAAACCGTTACTTTGGATCTGTCTTCACTGAGGAAGATACACACAATCTCCCAAATGTTCTAGGGGCTGGAGAACCTAGGGTGATGGAGGAACTGAAGGAAATCCACATTAGGCAGGAAATGGTTTTGGGTAGACTGATGGGACTGAAGGCTGATAAATCCCCAGGGCCTGATGGTCTGCATCCCAGAGTGCTTAAGGAGGTGGCTCTAGAAATAGTGGAAGCATTGGAGATCATTTTTCAAAGTTCTATAGATTCAGGATCAGTTCCTGTGGATTGGAGAATAGCAAATGTTATCCCACTTTTTAAGAAAGGAGGGAGAGAGAAAACGGGTAATTATAGACCAGTTAGTCTGACATCAGTGGTGGGGAAAATGCTGGAGTCAATTATAAAAGACGAAATTGCTGAGCATTTGGATAGCAGTAACGGGATCATTCCGAGTCAGCATGGATTTACGAAGGGGAAATCATGCTTGACAAATCTACTGGAATTTTTTGAGGATGTAACTAGGAAAATTGACAAGGGAGAGTCAGTGGATGTGGTGTACCTCGACTTTCAGAAAGCCTTCGACAAGGTCCCACATAGGAGATTAGTGGGCAAAATTAGGGCACATGGTATTGGGGGTAGGGTACTGACATGGATAGAAAATTGGTTAACAGACAGAAAGCAAAGAGTGGGGATAAATGGGTCCCTTTCGGAATGGCAGGCAGTGACCAGTGGGGTACCGCAAGGTTCGGTGCTGGGACCCCAGCTATTTACGATATACATTAATGACTTAGACGAAGGGATTAAAAGTACCATTAGCAAATTTGCAGATGATACTAAGTTGGGGGGTAGTGTGAATTGTGAGGAAGATGCAATAAGGCTGCAGGGTGACTTGGACAGGTTGTGTGAGTGGGCGGATACATGGCAGATGCAGTTTAATGTAGATAAGTGTGAGGTTATTCACTTTGGAAGTAAGAATAGAAAGGCAGATTATTATCTGAATGGTGTCAAGTTAGGAGGAGGGGGAGTTCAACGAGATCTGGGTGTCCTAGTGCATCAGTCAATGAAAGGAAGCATGCAGGTTCAGCAGGCAGTGAAGAAAGCCAATGGAATGTTGGCCTTCGTAACAAGAGGAGTTGAGTATAGGAGCAAAGAGGTCCTTCTACAGTTGTACCGGGCCCTGGTGAGACCGCACCTGGAGTACTGTGTGCAGTTTTGGTCTCCAAATTTGAGGAAGGATATTCTTGCTATGGAGGGCGTGCAGCGTAGGTTCACTAGATTAATTCCCGGAATGGCGGGACTGTCGTATGTTGAAAGGCTGGAGCGATTGGGCTTGTATACACTGGAATTTAGAAGGATGAGGGGGGATCTTATTGAAACATATAAGATAATTAGGGGATTGGACACATTAGAGGCAGATAACATGTTCCCAATGTTGGGGGAGTCCAGAACAAGGGGCCACAGTTTGAGAATAAGGGGTAGGCCATTTAGAACGGAGATGAGGAAGAACTTTTTCAGTCAGAGGGTGGTGAAGGTGTGGAATTCTCTGCCTCAGAAGGCAGTGGAGGCCAGTTCGTTGGATGCTTTCAAGAGAGAGCTGGATAGAGCTCTTAAGGATAGCGGAGTGAGGGGGTATGGGGAGAAGGCAGGAACGGGGTACTGATTGATAGTGATCAGCCATGATCGCATTGAATGGCGGTGCTGGCTCGAAGGGCTGAATGGCCTACTCCTGCACCTATTGTCTATTGTCTATTGTCTATTGTGGGTCGCTAGATGACTTTAATGCAAGGCCATCACTGCATTTAACATTGCTGCAGCCTGCAAAGTTATCCTAATACGATGCATTAATCACGTTTAACATTTGAGAGGTTTTGCAGGATTATTATTGCATTTCACATCGCAGGGTGTTGCAATATTTCTTTAATGCAAGGCGATCACTGCATTTAACATTGCAGCAGCCTGAAAAGTCATCCTAATGCGATGCCGGGGGTAGTAAATACAATAATAATACTATAGTAATAATAATTTATATTATTAATAATAAGAATAAATCAAAGATTGATTGATCGATCGGTGGGTGGGTGGATGGATGTCAGGAATTTGAGAGATTTTGCATGATTATTACAATGATTTTAATGCGTTTAATACCCCAGAACAGCTGCAATTTTGCTTTAATGCAAGGCCTGCGCTGCATTTAACATTGCAGGAGCCTAATTGCATTTAACATTTGAGAGGATTTGCAAAATTATTGCAATTAATTTTATTGCATTTAACATCCCAGGGGGTTGCAATATTGCTTTAATGCAATGACAGCGCTGCATTTAACATTGCTGCAGCCTGCAAAGTTATCCTAATACGATGCATTAGTCGCGTTTAACATTTGAGAGGTTTTGCAGGATTATTATTGCATTTCACATCGCAGGGTGTTGCAATATTTCTTTAATGCAAGGCGATCACTGCATTTAACATTGCAGCAGCCTGAAAAGTCATCCTAATGCGATGCATTTGTTGCATTTAACATTTGAGAGGTTTTGCAAAATTATTGCAATTAATTTAATGCATTTAACACCCACTGTGGGTCGCTAGATGACTTTAATGCAAGGCCATCACTGCATTTAACATTGCTGCAGCCTGCAAAGTTATCCTAATACGATGCATTAATCACGTTTAACATTTGAGAGGTTTTGCAGGATTATTATTGCATTTCACATCGCAGGGTGTTGCAATATTTCTTTAATGCAAGGCGATCACTGCATTTAACATTGCAGCAGCCTGAAAAGTCATCCTAATGCGATGCATTTGTTGCATTTAACATTTGAGAGGTTTTGCAAAATTATTGCAATTAATTTAATGCATTTAACACCCACTGTGGGTCGCTAGATGACTTTAATGCAAGGCCATCACTGCATTTAACATTGCTGCAGCCTGCAAAGTTATCCTAATACGATGCATTAATCACGTTTAACATTTGAGAGGTTTTGCAGGATTATTATTGCATTTCACATCGCAGGGTGTTGCAATATTTCTTTAATGCAAGTCGATCACTGCATTTAACATTGCAGCAGCCTGAAAAGTCATCCTAATGCGATGCCGGGGGTAGTAAATACAATAATAATACTATAGTAATAATAATTTATATTATTAATAATAAGAATAAATCAAAGATTGATTGATCGATCGGTGGGTGGGTGGATGGATGTCAGGAATTTGAGAGATTTTGCATGATTATTACAATGATTTTAATGCGTTTAATACCCCAGAACAGCTGCAATTTTGCTTTAATGCAAGGCCTGCGCTGCATTTAACATTGCAGGAGCCTAATTGCATTTAACATTTGAGAGGATTTGCAAAATTATTGCAATTAATTTTATTGCATTTAACATCCCAGGGGGTTGCAATATTGCTTTAATGCAATGACAGCGCTGCATTTAACATTGCTGCAGCCTGCAAAGTTATCCTAATACGATGCATTAGTCGCGTTTAACATTTGAGAGGTTTTGCAGGATTATTATTGCATTTCACATCGCAGGGTGTTGCAATATTTCTTTAATGCAAGGCGATCACTGCATTTAACATTGCAGCAGCCTGAAAAGTCATCCTAATGCGATGCATTTGTTGCATTTAACATTTGAGAGGTTTTGCAAAATTATTGCAATTAATTTAATGCATTTAACACCCACTGTGGGTCGCTAGATGACTTTAATGCAAGGCCATCACTGCATTTAACATTGCTGCAGCCTGCAAAGTTATCCTAATACGATGCATTAATCACGTTTAACATTTGAGAGGTTTTGCAGGATTATTATTGCATTTCACATCGCAGGGTGTTGCAATATTTCTTTAATGCAAGGCGATCACTGCATTTAACATTGCAGCAGCCTGAAAAGTCATCCTAATGCGATGCCGGGGGTAGTAAATACAATAATAATACTATAGTAATAATAATTTATATTATTAATAATAAGAATAAATCAAAGATTGATTGATCGATCGGTGGGTGGGTGGATGGATGTCAGGAATTTGAGAGATTTTGCATGATTATTACAATGATTTTAATGCGTTTAATACCCCAGAACAGCTGCAATTTTGCTTTAATGCAAGGCCTGCGCTGCATTTAACATTGCAGGAGCCTAATTGCATTTAACATTTGAGAGGATTTGCAAAATTATTGCAATTAATTTTATTGCATTTAACATCCCAGGGGGTTGCAATATTGCTTTAATGCAATGACAGCGCTGCATTTAACATTGCTGCAGCCTGCAAAGTTATCCTAATACGATGCATTAGTCGCGTTTAACATTTGAGAGGTTTTGCAGGATTATTATTGCATTTCACATCGCAGGGTGTTGCAATATTTCTTTAATGCAAGGCGATCACTGCATTTAACATTGCAGCAGCCTGAAAAGTCATCCTAATGCGATGCATTTGTTGCATTTAACATTTGAGAGGTTTTGCAAAATTATTGCAATTAATTTAATGCATTTAACACCCACTGTGGGTCGCTAGATGACTTTAATGCAAGGCCATCACTGCATTTAACATTGCTGCAGCCTGCAAAGTTATCCTAATACGATGCATTAATCACGTTTAACATTTGAGAGGTTTTGCAGGATTATTATTGCATTTCACATCGCAGGGTGTTGCAATATTTCTTTAATGCAAGGCGATCACTGCATTTAACATTGCAGCAGCCTGAAAAGTCATCCTAATGCGATGCCGGGGGTAGTAAATACAATAATAATACTATAGTAATAATAATTTATATTATTAATAATAAGAATAAATCAAAGATTGATTGATCGATCGGTGGGTGGGTGGATGGATGTCAGGAATTTGAGAGATTTTGCATGATTATTACAATGATTTTAATGCGTTTAATACCCCAGAACAGCTGCAATTTTGCTTTAATGCAAGGCCTGCGCTGCATTTAACATTGCAGGAGCCTAATTGCATTTAACATTTGAGAGGATTTGCAAAATTATTGCAATTAATTTTATTGCATTTAACATCCCAGGGGGTTGCAATATTGCTTTAATGCAATGACAGCGCTGCATTTAACATTGCTGCAGCCTGCAAAGTTATCCTAATACGATGCATTAGTCGCGTTTAACATTTGAGAGGTTTTGCAGGATTATTATTGCATTTCACATCGCAGGGTGTTGCAATATTTCTTTAATGCAAGGCGATCACTGCATTTAACATTGCAGCAGCCTGAAAAGTCATCCTAATGCGATGCATTTGTTGCATTTAACATTTGAGAGGTTTTGCAAAATTATTGCAATTAATTTAATGCATTTAACACCCACTGTGGGTCGCTAGATGACTTTAATGCAAGGCCATCACTGCATTTAACATTGCTGCAGCCTGCAAAGTTATCCTAATACGATGCATTAATCACGTTTAACATTTGAGAGGTTTTGCAGGATTATTATTGCATTTCACATCGCAGGGTGTTGCAATATTTCTTTAATGCAAGGCGATCACTGCATTTAACATTGCAGCAGCCTGAAAAGTCATCCTAATGCGATGCATTTGTTGCATTTAACATTTGAGAGGTTTTGCAAAATTATTGCAATTAATTTAATGCATTTAACACCCACTGTGGGTCGCTAGATGACTTTAATGCAAGGCCATCACTGCATTTAACATTGCTGCAGCCTGCAAAGTTATCCTAATACGATGCATTAATCACGTTTAACATTTGAGAGGTTTTGCAGGATTATTATTGCATTTCACATCGCAGGGTGTTGCAATATTTCTTTAATGCAAGTCGATCACTGCATTTAACATTGCAGCAGCCTGAAAAGTCATCCTAATGCGATGCCGGGGGTAGTAAATACAATAATAATACTATAGTAATAATAATTTATATTATTAATAATAAGAATAAATCAAAGATTGATTGATCGATCGGTGGGTGGGTGGATGGATGTCAGGAATTTGAGAGATTTTGCATGATTATTACAATGATTTTAATGCGTTTAATACCCCAGAACAGCTGCAATTTTGCTTTAATGCAAGGCCTGCGCTGCATTTAACATTGCAGGAGCCTAATTGCATTTAACATTTGAGAGGATTTGCAAAATTATTGCAATTAATTTTATTGCATTTAACATCCCAGGGGGTTGCAATATTGCTTTAATGCAATGACAGCGCTGCATTTAACATTGCTGCAGCCTGCAAAGTTATCCTAATACGATGCATTAGTCGCGTTTAACATTTGAGAGGTTTTGCAGGATTATTATTGCATTTCACATCGCAGGGTGTTGCAATATTTCTTTAATGCAAGGCGATCACTGCATTTAACATTGCAGCAGCCTGAAAAGTCATCCTAATGCGATGCATTTGTTGCATTTAACATTTGAGAGGTTTTGCAAAATTATTGCAATTAATTTAATGCATTTAACACCCACTGTGGGTCGCTAGATGACTTTAATGCAAGGCCATCACTGCATTTAACATTGCTGCAGCCTGCAAAGTTATCCTAATACGATGCATTAATCACGTTTAACATTTGAGAGGTTTTGCAGGATTATTATTGCATTTCACATCGCAGGGTGTTGCAATATTTCTTTAATGCAAGGCGATCACTGCATTTAACATTGCAGCAGCCTGAAAAGTCATCCTAATGCGATGCCGGGGGTAGTAAATACAATAATAATACTATAGTAATAATAATTTATATTATTAATAATAAGAATAAATCAAAGATTGATTGATTGATCGATCGGTGGGTGGGTGGATGGATGTCAGGAATTTGAGAGATTTTGCATGATTATTACAATGATTTTAATGCGTTTAATACCCCAGAACAGCTGCAATTTTGCTTTAATGCAAGGCCTGCGCTGCATTTAACATTGCAGGAGCCTAATTGCATTTAATATTTGAGAGGATTTGCAAAATTATTGCAATTAATTTTATTGCATTTAACATCCCAGGGGGTTGCAATATTGCTTTAATGCAATGACAGTGCTGCATTTAACAATGCAGCAGCCTGCAAAGTTATACTAATATGATGCATTAGTCGCATTTAACATTTGAGAGGTTTTGCAGGATTATTATTGCATTTCACATCGCAGGGTGTTGCAATATTTCTTTAATGCAAGGCGATCACTGCATTTAACATTGCAGCAGCCTGAAAAGTCATCCTAATGCGATGCATTTGTTGCATTTAACATTTGAGAGGTTTTGCAAAATTATTGCAATTAATTTAATGCATTTAACACCCACTGTGGGTCGCTAGATGACTTTAATGCAAGGCCATCACTGCATTTAACATTGCTGCAGCCTGCAAAGTTATCCTAATACGATGCATTAATCACGTTTAACATTTGAGAGGTTTTGCAGGATTATTATTGCATTTCACATCGCAGGGTGTTGCAATATTTCTTTAATGCAAGTCGATCACTGCATTTAACATTGCAGCAGCCTGAAAAGTCATCCTAATGCGATGCCGGGGGTAGTAAATACAATAATAATACTATAGTAATAATAATTTATATTATTAATAATAAGAATAAATCAAAGATTGATTGATCGATCGGTGGGTGGGTGGATGGATGTCAGGAATTTGAGAGATTTTGCATGATTATTACAATGATTTTAATGCGTTTAATACCCCAGAACAGCTGCAATTTTGCTTTAATGCAAGGCCTGCGCTGCATTTAACATTGCAGGAGCCTAATTGCATTTAACATTTGAGAGGATTTGCAAAATTATTGCAATTAATTTTATTGCATTTAACATCCCAGGGGGTTGCAATATTGCTTTAATGCAATGACAGCGCTGCATTTAACATTGCTGCAGCCTGCAAAGTTATCCTAATACGATGCATTAGTCGCGTTTAACATTTGAGAGGTTTTGCAGGATTATTATTGCATTTCACATCGCAGGGTGTTGCAATATTTCTTTAATGCAAGGCGATCACTGCATTTAACATTGCAGCAGCCTGAAAAGTCATCCTAATGCGATGCATTTGTTGCATTTAACATTTGAGAGGTTTTGCAAAATTATTGCAATTAATTTAATGCATTTAACACCCACTGTGGGTCGCTAGATGACTTTAATGCAAGGCCATCACTGCATTTAACATTGCTGCAGCCTGCAAAGTTATCCTAATACGATGCATTAATCACGTTTAACATTTGAGAGGTTTTGCAGGATTATTATTGCATTTCACATCGCAGGGTGTTGCAATATTTCTTTAATGCAAGGCGATCACTGCATTTAACATTGCAGCAGCCTGAAAAGTCATCCTAATGCGATGCCGGGGGTAGTAAATACAATAATAATACTATAGTAATAATAATTTATATTATTAATAATAAGAATAAATCAAAGATTGATTGATTGATCGATCGGTGGGTGGGTGGATGGATGTCAGGAATTTGAGAGATTTTGCATGATTATTACAATGATTTTAATGCGTTTAATACCCCAGAACAGCTGCAATTTTGCTTTAATGCAAGGCCTGCGCTGCATTTAACATTGCAGGAGCCTAATTGCATTTAATATTTGAGAGGATTTGCAAAATTATTGCAATTAATTTTATTGCATTTAACATCCCAGGGGGTTGCAATATTGCTTTAATGCAATGACAGTGCTGCATTTAACAATGCAGCAGCCTGCAAAGTTATACTAATATGATGCATTAGTCGCATTTAACATTTGAGAGGTTTTGCAGGATTATTATTGCATTTCACATCGCAGGGTGTTGCAATATTTCTTTAATGCAAGGCGATCACTGCATTTAACATTGCAGCAGCCTGAAAAGTCATCCTAATGCGATGCATTTGTTGCATTTAACATTTGAGAGGTTTTGCAAAATTATTGCAATTAATTTAATGCATTTAACACCCACTGTGGGTCGCTAGATGACTTTAATGCAAGGCCATCACTGCATTTAACATTGCTGCAGCCTGCAAAGTTATCCTAATACGATGCATTAATCACGTTTAACATTTGAGAGGTTTTGCAGGATTATTATTGCATTTCACATCGCAGGGTGTTGCAATATTTCTTTAATGCAAGGCGATCACTGCATTTAACATTGCAGCAGCCTGAAAAGTCATCCTAATGCGATGCATTTGTTGCATTTAACATTTGAGAGGTTTTGCAAAATTATTGCAATTAATTTAATGCATTTAACACCCACTGTGGGTCGCTAGATGACTTTAATGCAAGGCCATCACTGCATTTAACATTGCTGCAGCCTGCAAAGTTATCCTAATACGATGCATTAATCACGTTTAACATTTGAGAGGTTTTGCAGGATTATTATTGCATTTCACATCGCAGGGTGTTGCAATATTTCTTTAATGCAAGGCGATCACTGCATTTAACATTGCAGCAGCCTGAAAAGTCATCCTAATGCGATGCCGGGGGTAGTAAATACAATAATAATACTATAGTAATAATAATTTATATTATTAATAAGAAGAATAAATCAAAGATTGATTGATCGATCGGTGGGTGGGTGGATGGATGTCAGGAATTTGAGAGATTTTGCATGATTATTACAATGATTTTAATGCGTTTAATACCCCAGAACAGCTGCAATTTTGCTTTAATGCAAGGCCTGCGCTGCATTTAACATTGCAGGAGCCTAATTGCATTTAACATTTGAGAGGATTTGCAAAATTATTGCAATTAATTTTATTGCATTTAACATCCCAGGGGGTTGCAATATTGCTTTAATGCAATGACAGCGCTGCATTTAACAATGCAGCAGCCTGCAAAGTTATCCTAATACGATGCATTAGTCGCATTTAACATTTGAGAGGTTTTGCAGGATTATTATTGCATTTCACATCGCAGGGTGTTGCAATATTTCTTTAATGCAAGGCGATCACTGCATTTAACATTGCAGCAGCCTGAAAAGTCATCCTAATGCGATGCATTTGTTGCATTTAACATTTGAGAGGTTTTGCAAAATTATTGCAATTAATTTAATGCATTTAACACCCACTGTGGGTCGCTAGATGACTTTAATGCAAGGCCATCACTGCATTTAACATTGCTGCAGCCTGCAAAGTTATCCTAATACGATGCATTAATCACGTTTAACATTTGAGAGGTTTTGCAGGATTATTATTGCATTTCACATCGCAGGGTGTTGCAATATTTCTTTAATGCAAGGCGATCACTGCATTTAACATTGCAGCAGCCTGAAAAGTCATCCTAATGCGATGCCGGGGGTAGTAAATACAATAATAATACTATAGTAATAATAATTTATATTATTAATAAGAAGAATAAATCAAAGATTGATTGATCGATCGGTGGGTGGGTGGATGGATGTCAGGAATTTGAGAGATTTTGCATGATTATTACAATGATTTTAATGCGTTTAATACCCCAGAACAGCTGCAATTTTGCTTTAATGCAAGGCCTGCGCTGCATTTAACATTGCAGGAGCCTAATTGCATTTAACATTTGAGAGGATTTGCAAAATTATTGCAATTAATTTTATTGCATTTAACATCCCAGGGGGTTGCAATATTGCTTTAATGCAATGACAGCGCTGCATTTAACAATGCAGCAGCCTGCAAAGTTATCCTAATACGATGCATTAGTCGCATTTAACATTTGAGAGGTTTTGCAGGATTATTATTGCATTTCACATCGCAGGGTGTTGCAATATTTCTTTAATGCAAGGCGATCACTGCATTTAACATTGCAGCAGCCTGAAAAGTCATCCTAATGCGATGCATTTGTTGCATTTAACATTTGAGAGGTTTTGCAAAATTATTGCAATTAATTTAATGCATTTAACACCCACTGTGGGTCGCTAGATGACTTTAATGCAAGGCCATCACTGCATTTAACATTGCTGCAGCCTGCAAAGTTATCCTAATACGATGCATTAATCACGTTTAACATTTGAGAGGTTTTGCAGGATTATTATTGCATTTCACATCGCAGGGTGTTGCAATATTTCTTTAATGCAAGGCGATCACTGCATTTAACATTGCAGCAGCCTGAAAAGTCATCCTAATGCGATGCCGGGGGTAGTAAATACAATAATAATACTATAGTAATAATAATTTATATTATTAATAATAAGAATAAATCAAAGATTGATTGATCGATCGGTGGGTGGGTGGATGGATGTCAGGAATTTGAGAGATTTTGCATGATTATTACAATGATTTTAATGCGTTTAATACCCCAGAACAGCTGCAATTTTGCTTTAATGCAAGGCCTGCGCTGCATTTAACATTGCAGGAGCCTAATTGCATTTAACATTTGAGAGGATTTGCAAAATTATTGCAATTAATTTTATTGCATTTAACATCCCAGGGGGTTGCAATATTGCTTTAATGCAATGACAGCGCTGCATTTAACATTGCTGCAGCCTGCAAAGTTATCCTAATACGATGCATTAGTCGCGTTTAACATTTGAGAGGTTTTGCAGGATTATTATTGCATTTCACATCGCAGGGTGTTGCAATATTTCTTTAATGCAAGGCGATCACTGCATTTAACATTGCAGCAGCCTGAAAAGTCATCCTAATGCGATGCATTTGTTGCATTTAACATTTGAGAGGTTTTGCAAAATTATTGCAATTAATTTAATGCATTTAACACCCACTGTGGGTCGCTAGATGACTTTAATGCAAGGCCATCACTGCATTTAACATTGCTGCAGCCTACAAAGTTATCCTAATACGATGCATTAATCACGTTTAACATTTGAGAGGTTTTGCAGGATTATTATTGCATTTCACATCGCAGGGTGTTGCAATATTTCTTTAATGCAAGGCGATCACTGCATTTAACATTGCAGCAGCCTGAAAAGTCATCCTAATGCGATGCATTTGTTGCATTTAACATTTGAGAGGTTTTGCAAAATTATTGCAATTAATTTAATGCATTTAACACCCACTGTGGGTCGCTAGATGACTTTAATGCAAGGCCATCACTGCATTTAACATTGCTGCAGCCTGCAAAGTTATCCTAATACGATGCATTAATCACGTTTAACATTTGAGAGGTTTTGCAGGATTATTATTGCATTTCACATCGCAGGGTGTTGCAATATTTCTTTAATGCAAGGCGATCACTGCATTTAACATTGCAGCAGCCTGAAAAGTCATCCTAATGCGATGCATTTGTTGCATTTAACATTTGAGAGGTTTTGCAAAATTATTGCAATTAATTTAATGCATTTAACACCCACTGTGGGTCGCTAGATGACTTTAATGCAAGGCCATCACTGCATTTAACATTGCTGCAGCCTGCAAAGTTATCCTAATACGATGCATTAATCACGTTTAACATTTGAGAGGTTTTGCAGGATTATTATTGCATTTCACATCGCAGGGTGTTGCAATATTTCTTTAATGCAAGTCGATCACTGCATTTAACATTGCAGCAGCCTGAAAAGTCATCCTAATGCGATGCCGGGGGTAGTAAATACAATAATAATACTATAGTAATAATAATTTATATTATTAATAATAAGAATAAATCAAAGATTGATTGATCGATCGGTGGGTGGGTGGATGGATGTCAGGAATTTGAGAGATTTTGCATGATTATTACAATGATTTTAATGCGTTTAATACCCCAGAACAGCTGCAATTTTGCTTTAATGCAAGGCCTGCGCTGCATTTAACATTGCAGGAGCCTAATTGCATTTAACATTTGAGAGGATTTGCAAAATTATTGCAATTAATGTTATTGCATTTAACATCCCAGGGGGTTGCAATATTGCTTTAATGCAATGACAGCGCTGCATTTAACATTGCTGCAGCCTGCAAAGTTATCCTAATACGATGCATTAGTCGCGTTTAACATTTGAGAGGTTTTGCAGGATTATTATTGCATTTCACATCGCAGGGTGTTGCAATATTTCTTTAATGCAAGGCGATCACTGCATTTAACATTGCAGCAGCCTGAAAAGTCATCCTAATGCGATGCATTTGTTGCATTTAACATTTGAGAGGTTTTGCAAAATTATTGCAATTAATTTAATGCATTTAACACCCACTGTGGGTCGCTAGATGACTTTAATGCAAGGCCATCACTGCATTTAACATTGCTGCAGCCTGCAAAGTTATCCTAATACGATGCATTAATCACGTTTAACATTTGAGAGGTTTTGCAGGATTATTATTGCATTTCACATCGCAGGGTGTTGCAATATTTCTTTAATGCAAGGCGATCACTGCATTTAACATTGCAGCAGCCTGAAAAGTCATCCTAATGCGATGCCGGGGGTAGTAAATACAATAATAATACTATAGTAATAATAATTTATATTATTAATAATAAGAATAAATCAAAGATTGATTGATTGATCGATCGGTGGGTGGGTGGATGGATGTCAGGAATTTGAGAGATTTTGCATGATTATTACAATGATTTTAATGCGTTTAATACCCCAGAACAGCTGCAATTTTGCTTTAATGCAAGGCCTGCGCTGCATTTAACATTGCAGGAGCCTAATTGCATTTAATATTTGAGAGGATTTGCAAAATTATTGCAATTAATTTTATTGCATTTAACATCCCAGGGGGTTGCAATATTGCTTTAATGCAATGACAGTGCTGCATTTAACAATGCAGCAGCCTGCAAAGTTATACTAATATGATGCATTAGTCGCATTTAACATTTGAGAGGTTTTGCAGGATTATTATTGCATTTCACATCGCAGGGTGTTGCAATATTTCTTTAATGCAAGGCGATCACTGCATTTAACATTGCAGCAGCCTGAAAAGTCATCCTAATGCGATGCATTTGTTGCATTTAACATTTGAGAGGTTTTGCAAAATTATTGCAATTAATTTAATGCATTTAACACCCACTGTGGGTCGCTAGATGACTTTAATGCAAGGCCATCACTGCATTTAACATTGCTGCAGCCTGCAAAGTTATCCTAATACGATGCATTAATCACGTTTAACATTTGAGAGGTTTTGCAGGATTATTATTGCATTTCACATCGCAGGGTGTTGCAATATTTCTTTAATGCAAGGCGATCACTGCATTTAACATTGCAGCAGCCTGAAAAGTCATCCTAATGCGATGCATTTGTTGCATTTAACATTTGAGAGGTTTTGCAAAATTATTGCAATTAATTTAATGCATTTAACACCCACTGTGGGTCGCTAGATGACTTTAATGCAAGGCCATCACTGCATTTAACATTGCTGCAGCCTGCAAAGTTATCCTAATACGATGCATTAATCACGTTTAACATTTGAGAGGTTTTGCAGGATTATTATTGCATTTCACATCGCAGGGTGTTGCAATATTTCTTTAATGCAAGGCGATCACTGCATTTAACATTGCAGCAGCCTGAAAAGTCATCCTAATGCGATGCCGGGGGTAGTAAATACAATAATAATACTATAGTAATAATAATTTATATTATTAATAAGAAGAATAAATCAAAGATTGATTGATCGATCGGTGGGTGGGTGGATGGATGTCAGGAATTTGAGAGATTTTGCATGATTATTACAATGATTTTAATGCGTTTAATACCCCAGAACAGCTGCAATTTTGCTTTAATGCAAGGCCTGCGCTGCATTTAACATTGCAGGAGCCTAATTGCATTTAACATTTGAGAGGATTTGCAAAATTATTGCAATTAATTTTATTGCATTTAACATCCCAGGGGGTTGCAATATTGCTTTAATGCAATGACAGCGCTGCATTTAACAATGCAGCAGCCTGCAAAGTTATCCTAATACGATGCATTAGTCGCATTTAACATTTGAGAGGTTTTGCAGGATTATTATTGCATTTCACATCGCAGGGTGTTGCAATATTTCTTTAATGCAAGGCGATCACTGCATTTAACATTGCAGCAGCCTGAAAAGTCATCCTAATGCGATGCATTTGTTGCATTTAACATTTGAGAGGTTTTGCAAAATTATTGCAATTAATTTAATGCATTTAACACCCACTGTGGGTCGCTAGATGACTTTAATGCAAGGCCATCACTGCATTTAACATTGCTGCAGCCTGCAAAGTTATCCTAATACGATGCATTAATCACGTTTAACATTTGAGAGGTTTTGCAGGATTATTATTGCATTTCACATCGCAGGGTGTTGCAATATTTCTTTAATGCAAGGCGATCACTGCATTTAACATTGCAGCAGCCTGAAAAGTCATCCTAATGCGATGCCGGGGGTAGTAAATACAATAATAATACTATAGTAATAATAATTTATATTATTAATAAGAAGAATAAATCAAAGATTGATTGATCGATCGGTGGGTGGGTGGATGGATGTCAGGAATTTGAGAGATTTTGCATGATTATTACAATGATTTTAATGCGTTTAATACCCCAGAACAGCTGCAATTTTGCTTTAATGCAAGGCCTGCGCTGCATTTAACATTGCAGGAGCCTAATTGCATTTAACATTTGAGAGGATTTGCAAAATTATTGCAATTAATTTTATTGCATTTAACATCCCAGGGGGTTGCAATATTGCTTTAATGCAATGACAGCGCTGCATTTAACAATGCAGCAGCCTGCAAAGTTATCCTAATACGATGCATTAGTCGCATTTAACATTTGAGAGGTTTTGCAGGATTATTATTGCATTTCACATCGCAGGGTGTTGCAATATTTCTTTAATGCAAGGCGATCACTGCATTTAACATTGCAGCAGCCTGAAAAGTCATCCTAATGCGATGCATTTGTTGCATTTAACATTTGAGAGGTTTTGCAAAATTATTGCAATTAATTTAATGCATTTAACACCCACTGTGGGTCGCTAGATGACTTTAATGCAAGGCCATCACTGCATTTAACATTGCTGCAGCCTGCAAAGTTATCCTAATACGATGCATTAATCACGTTTAACATTTGAGAGGTTTTGCAGGATTATTATTGCATTTCACATCGCAGGGTGTTGCAATATTTCTTTAATGCAAGGCGATCACTGCATTTAACATTGCAGCAGCCTGAAAAGTCATCCTAATGCGATGCATTTGTTGCATTTAACATTTGAGAGGTTTTGCAAAATTATTGCAATTAATTTAATGCATTTAACACCCACTGTGGGTCGCTAGATGACTTTAATGCAAGGCCATCACTGCATTTAACATTGCTGCAGCCTGCAAAGTTATCCTAATACGATGCATTAATCACATTTAACATTTGAGAGGTTTTGCAGGATTATTATTGCATTTCACATCGCAGGGTGTTGCAATATTTCTTTAATGCAAGGCGATCACTGCATTTAACATTGCAGCAGCCTGAAAAGTCATCCTAATGCGATGCATTTGTTGCATTTAACATTTGAGAGGTTTTGCAAAATTATTGCAATTAATTTAATGCATTTAACACCCACTGTGGGTCGCTAGATGACTTTAATGCAAGGCCATCACTGCATTTAACATTGCTGCAGCCTGCAAAGTTATCCTAATACGATGCATTAATCACGTTTTAACAGTTGAGAGGTTTTGCAGGATTATTATTGCATTTCACATCGCAGGGTGTTGCAATATTTCTTTAATGCAAGGCGATCACTGCATTTAACATTGCAGCAGCCTGAAAAGTCATCCTAATGCGATGCATTTGTTGCATTTAACATTTGAGAGGTTTTGCAAAATTATTGCAATTAATTTAATGCATTTAACACCCACTGTGGGTAGCTAGATGACTTTAATGCAAGGCCATCACTGCATTTAACATTGCTGCAGCCTGCAAAGTTATCCTAATACGATGCATTAACCACGTTTAACATTTGAGAGGTTTTGCAGGATTATTATTGCATTTCACATCGCAGGGTGTTGCAATATTTCTTTAATGCAAGGCGATCACTGCATTTAACATTGCAGCAGCCTGAAAAGTCATCCTAATGCGATGCATTTGTTGCATTTAACATTTGAGAGGTTTTGCAAAATTATTGCAATTAATTTAATGCATTTAACACCCACTGTGGGTCGCTAGATGACTTTAATGCAAGGCCATCACTGCATTTAACATTGCTGCAGCCTGCAAAGTTATCCTAATACGATGCATTAATCACATTTAACATTTGAGAGGTTTTGCAGGATTATTATTGCATTTCACATCGCAGGGTGTTGCAATATTTCTTTAATGCAAGGCGATCACTGCATTTAACATTGCAGCAGCCTGAAAAGTCATCCTAATGCGATGCCGGGGGTAGTAAATACAATAATAATACTATAGTAATAATAATTTATATTATTAATAATAAGAATAAATCAAAGATTGATTGATCGATCGGTGGGTGGGTGGATGGATGTCAGGAATTTGAGAGATTTTGCATGATTATTACAATGATTTTAATGCGTTTAATACCCCAGAACAGCTGCAATTTTGCTTTAATGCAAGGCCTGCGCTGCATTTAACATTGCAGGAGCCTAATTGCATTTAACATTTGAGAGGATTTGCAAAATTATTGCAATTAATTTTATTGCATTTAACATCCCAGGGGGTTGCAATATTGCTTTAATGCAATGACAGCGCTGCATTTAACAATGCAGCAGCCTGCAAAGTTATCCTAATACGATGCATTAGTTGCATTTAACATTTGAGAGGTTTTGCAGGATTATTATTGCATTTCACATCGCAGGGTGTTGCAATATTTCTTTAATGCAAGGCGATCACTGCATTTAACATTGCAGCAGCCTGAAAAGTCATCCTAATGCGATGCATTTGTTGCATTTAACATTTGAGAGGTTTTGCAAAATTATTGCAATTAATTTAATGCATTTAACACCCACTGTGGGTCGCTAGATGACTTTAATGCAAGGCCATCACTGCATTTAACATTGCTGCAGCCTGCAAAGTTATCCTAATATGATGCATTAATCACGTTTAACATTTGAGAGGTTTTGCAGGATTATTATTGCATTTCACATCGCAGGGTGTTGCAATATTTCTTTAATGCAAGGCGATCACTGCATTTAACATTGCAGCAGCCTGAAAAGTCATCCTAATGCGATGCCGGGGGTAGTAAATACAATAATAATACTATAGTAATAATAATTTATATTATTAATAATAAGAATAAATCAAAGATTGATTGATCGATCGGTGGGTGGGTGGATGGATGTCAGGAATTTGAGAGATTTTGCATGATTATTACAATGATTTTAATGCGTTTAATACCCCAGAACAGCTGCAATTTTGCTTTAATGCAAGGCCTGCGCTGCATTTAACATTGCAGGAGCCTAATTGCATTTAACATTTGAGAGGATTTGCAAAATTATTGCAATTAATTTTATTGCATTTAACATCCCAGGGGGTTGCAATATTGCTTTAATGCAATGACAGCGCTGCATTTAACAATGCAGCAGCCTGCAAAGTTATCCTAATACGATGCATTAGTTGCATTTAACATTTGAGAGGTTTTGCAGGATTATTATTGCATTTCACATCGCAGGGTGTTGCAATATTTCTTTAATGCAAGGCGATCACTGCATTTAACATTGCAGCAGCCTGAAAAGTCATCCTAATGCGATGCATTTGTTGCATTTAACATTTGAGAGGTTTTGCAAAATTATTGCAATTAATTTAATGCATTTAACACCCACTGTGGGTCGCTAGATGACTTTAATGCAAGGCCATCACTGCATTTAACATTGCTGCAGCCTGCAAAGTTATCCTAATATGATGCATTAATCACGTTTAACATTTGAGAGGTTTTGCAGGATTATTATTGCATTTCACATCGCAGGGTGTTGCAATATTTCTTTAATGCAAGGCGATCACTGCATTTAACATTGCAGCAGCCTGAAAAGTCATCCTAATGCGATGCCGGGGGTAGTAAATACAATAATAATACTATAGTAATAATAATTTATATTATTAATAATAAGAATAAATCAAAGATTGATTGATTGATCGATCGGTGGGTGGGTGGATGGATGTCAGGAATTTGAGAGATTTTGCATGATTATTACAATGATTTTAATGCGTTTAATACCCCAGAACAGCTGCAATTTTGCTTTAATGCAAGGCCTGCGCTGCATTTAACATTGCAGGAGCCTAATTGCATTCAACATTTGAGAGGATTTGCAAAATTATTGCAATTAATTTTATTGCATTTAACATCCCAGGGGGTTGCAATATTGCTTTAATGCAATGACAGCGCTGCATTTAACATTGCTGCAGCCTGCAAAGTTATCCTAATACGATGCATTAGTCGTGTTTAACATTTGAGAGGTTTTGCAGGATTATTATTGCATTTCACATCGCAGGGTGTTGCAATATTTCTTTAATGCAAGGCGATCACTGCATTTAACATTGCAGCAGCCTGAAAAGTCATCCTAATGCGATGCCGGGGGTAGTAAATACAATAATAATACTATAGTAATAATAATTTATATTATTAATAATAAGAATAAATCAAAGATTGATTGATCGATCGGTGGGTGGGTGGATGGATGTCAGGAATTTGAGAGATTTTGCATGATTATTACAATGATTTTAATGCGTTTAATACCCCAGAACAGCTGCAATTTTGCTTTAATGAAAGGCCTGCGCTGCATTTAACATTGCAGGAGCCTAATTGCATTTAACATTTGAGAGGATTTGCAAAATTATTGCAATTAATTTTATTGCATTTAACATCCCAGGGGGTTGCAATATTGCTTTAATGCAATGACAGCGCTGCATTTAACAATGCAGCAGCCTGCAAAGTTATACTAATATGATGCATTAGTCGCATTTAACATTTGAGAGGTTTTGCAGGATTATTATTGCATTTCACATCGCAGGGTGTTGCAATATTTCTTTAATGCAAGGCGATCACTGCATTTAACATTGCAGCAGCCTGAAAAGTCATCCTAATGCGATGCATTTGTTGCATTTAACATTTGAGAGCCCTGGGACTTTCCATCGCCCGGTGGGGGCTTCAAAAAGTTGGGAGCCTCGATCACCTCGTGGCACCACGGGAGAAGAATGAGGAGGAGATAAGACTTTGCCTTCCATCACAGTGAGGGTGTGCCTAGAGCAATCACTGTGATGGCTGTTTGTGTAAAAATTATATCTGTGTGTCTTGTGCTTTTTGATGTCTACTGCCGGACCCTGACGTGAGAGGACGCTGGCGTTGTGTATTCGCCGCTTTTCCGTCAGGATAGTTTGTCTGTTTGTTTCTATGTTAATTGTTTTTGTAAAGCGCTTTGAGCACCCGATAAGGCGCTATAAAAAATGAATGAATTATTATTATTATTATTATTACATAGCTAAATAGCTGCATTGCTAGATAGCTTGAACGTTAGATAGATGGGTGGCGAGATAGCTGGATCTCTGCACAGCAAAATAATTCGGTAGTTTTGTAGGCAACTCTTTGTGGAGTGCCCTCTCTCGCTCACTCGCTTTCTGGCGGCCGCGTGAAAGGGAGAACGAGAGAGTCCTAGTTGGATCCAGCTAGATAGGTGCTAAATCTCTGTAAAACTCACTTGCTATCTGTCTACTGAGCCATCTACTGGTGTGGCTGGCTAGATGCCTACCTCACTAGCCATCTAGCGAAGCTCTACCAAGCTAAACCGCTATCTGACCGTCAAAGTGGTTGGCTAACAATCTACTAATCTAGTTATCTATCTATCTAGCCATCAGTCCCGTTAGCAACCTAGCTATGTAGTTACCAAAATATCTAACTCTGTAGCTATCAATCCAGCTATCTCGAGAGCTACATTGCTAGCCAGCAGGATAGACTGTCAGACAGCCTGTGAGCTATCTCGATAGCAAGATAGCGAACTACCTAGATAGCTATCTACATGCAATGCTAGACCGCTAGAAAGCTGGATATCTGTATGGCGAGATAGTTGGATATATTGATAGTAAGATAGGTAGTTCTCTATCTAGGCAGCTATTTGAAGGGTGCGCTCTCTCTTTCTCATCCTCTGTGGGCCTCGTGAGAGAGGGAGATCTTGTTAGATCCAGCTAGATAGACAGCTACCTAGCACGTGAGATACCTGGATAGTTAGGAAAATAAATGCAGATGCTGGTACAAATCGAAGGTTTCACAAAATGCTGGAGTAAATCAGCAGGTCAGGCAGCATATCGGAGAGAGGGAATGGTTGACCCGATACGTCACCCATTCCCGCTCCTAGATGCTGTCTGACCTGCTGAGTTTCTCCAGCATTTTGTGATAGCTAGCTAAACGGTTAGATCGCTAAATAGATGGTTATACGTACAGATGACTGGATGGCAAGATCGCTTGAAAGGTAGATGGCTATTTGGCGAGACGGTTAGAAGGCTAGTTGGGGAGAGGTAAAGGGACAGGCGTTGGTCGAGGGGAGAAGTAAAGGGACAGATGTTGGTCGAGTGGGGAGTTAAAGGGACAGGTGTTTGAGGGGCGAGTCCCTTTACCTCCCCAATCAACTCCATCCAAGGACCCGAACAGTCTTTCCAGGTGAGGCAGAGATTCACCTGCACCTCCTCCAACGTCATCAACTGTATCCGCTGTTCGAAGTGTCAACCTCTCTCCATCGGCGACACCAAGCGCAGGCTCGGCGATCGTTTCGCTGAACACCTCCGCTCAGTCAGTCTCAACCAACCTGATTTTCCGGTGGCTCAGCATTTCAACTCCCCCTCCCATTACCAATCTAACCTTTCTGTCATGGGCCTCCTCCATTGTCAGAGTGAGGACCAGCGCAAATTGGAGGAACATCACCTCATATTTCGCTTGGGTAGTTTACACCTCTGCGGTATCAACATTGACTTGTCTAACTTCAGATAGTCCCTGCTTTCCCTCTCAATCCACCCCCCCTTCCCAGTTCTCCCACCAGTCTTCCTATCTCCGCCTGTATCCTATCTTTTTCCGGCTCCATCCGCTGACATCAGTCTGAAGGGCTCGACCCGAAACGTCACCCATTCATTCTCTCCTGAGATGCTGCCTGACCCGCTGAGTTACTCCAGCATTTTGTCTACCTTAGCTAGATAGCTAGTCAGGTAGATATATAACTATATTAATAGCTACAGATCGAGATGGCTAGATAGCCACATAGCTAGACAGCTAGACAGCTAGATGGCTAGAGAGCTAGACAGCTAGAGAGCTAGAGAGCTAGCGTGGCTTTTCGCAATTAGCTGGATAAAGAGATGGCTAGACTGCGTCGGGAATCGCATTTCTGCGCACATTTTCTCATGGCATTTGTAAAGGTGTTGACGTCGTCGTTCGGGTCAATTGTCAAATCCTTGAATAGCGACCAGTGTTAGAGCTCTAGGGTCAAGCGGAATCATGGATTTGTAGAGAAGGCAGGCACAGGTTACTGATTGTGCATGATCAGCCATGATCACAGTGTATGGCGGTGCTGGCTCGAAGGGCCAAAGGGCATCCCCCTGCACCTATTTTCTAAGCTTTCTATGTCTATAGACTCCGTCCAATCCCGGAGTCAGTAATTAGTTCATAAGTTCATACGTCATTTGAGTAAGTCACTAGGCTCACCGAGTCTGATCCGCCATTCGATCATGGCTGCCCTATCTTTCCCACTAAAACCCAACCGCAACTTTGACACTTACTAATCACGGACCTGTCAGTCCCAAATTTTAAAAACCTGTTGATTCCCCAATGACGGCCTCCAGAGGCGTCTGTGGCAGAATTCCCCAGATTCACCACCCTTTGACTAGCCTCGGAATAAAAGGACGTACATTTAAAATGAGACGATGAGGAATTTATTTCGTAAGAAGGTGGTAAATCTTTGGAATTCTGCCACAGAGAGCTGTAGAAACCGTCACTGGGTATTTTAAAATCGGAGCTGGACAGGGTCGTGATTTGTAAGAATGTCGATAATTACGGGGAGACGGCAGGAGAATGGAGTTGAGTGGGAACGATAGGTGAGCCATGATAGAATGTCGGAGTAGACTCGATGGGCCTGGTGCAATAACTCTGCTGCTATGACTTTTGTACCCAGTTATTTTTTAACAGTGCACTGCAGCATCCTCACACAGCGCACCCCAGTGGATGTACAGTGGCAATAGACTATCACAGCGCCCTCCCGTGGATGAACATTAGCAGCACACGGCAACATCCTCACACAGCGCATTTCAGTGCATGTACAGCAGCAATATACTGTCATGGCGCCCTCCCGTGGATGAACATCAGCAGCACACTGCAACATCGAGGCACAACAGTCCACATCGTCTGTACAATATCAGTGCATCGCAGCATCAGCATTGCTTATGATGGACCATGAGTTCCCAATGCGAAACACGCAAATCGTGGTAGTACGTTTAGAGTTATAACTAAGCCATGTAGAATGCTTGCTATATTTGACCGAGGCAGTGAATATAAGTCAGATGTCAATATTCAACTTTAGAGAACTTTGCATCGGCCGCTTTTGCAGTATTGTGTACAGTTATGTTCGCTCTAGTACAGGAAGGATATAGGCGGTTCGGAAATTGTGCTCAAGACGTTTACGAGAACATCGCCTGGAGCGTATGAACAACCAGACGTTGGAGTGGCTCATCGGGAACACCGGAGCTCGGGCAGTAACCTGATAGATCGATATCAAATTATGAGAGGCAAAGATATGGTAAACAGTCAGAACATTCCACTCAAGATGGAAATAGCAAGTATTAAAGGCCACCCGTTTAAGGTGAAATGGATGAAGTTTAAATGAGGTGTGCGGGGAAAGCTGTTTACACAAAGGGCAGTAGGTGCCTCGAACGCAATACCGCAGGTGGGCATTGGGTGATAAGGAATATGAGTAGAATTAGACCATTCGGCCAATCAAGTCTTATCCGCCAATGTTTTTCCCTCCAAACCCCATTTTCCTGCCTTCTCCCCAAAACTTCTGATACCTGTACTAATCAAGAATCCTTCTGTCTACGCCTTTAAATATCCACTGACGTGAACAACACCGCCTGTTGTGGCAAACAATTCCACAAATTCATCACCTTCTGACTAAATACATTTGTGATCATCTTCAAAACAGAACGTAGTTTAATTCTGAGGAAATGACCTCTTGTCCGAGACGTTCCCACAAGTGGAAACATACTTTCCACATCCACTGGATCTAAACCATTCACATATCTGTATGTTTCAATGAGGTCCACCCTCATACTTCTAATCTCCGAGTGCAAGCCGGGAGCCGACAAACGCTCGCCATAGGTTAACTTATTGCTGGGATCATTCTTGTAAACCTCCTCTGGAACCTCTCTAGAGCTAGCATACCTCTCCTCTGATATGGTGCCCAGAATTGCTCACAATATTCCAAATGCGGCCTTCCCAGCGCCTTGTATAGCCTCAACATTACATCCGTGTTTCTGTATGCAAGTCCTCTTGAAATAAATGCAAGCATTGAGTTTGCTTCCATTAGACAATAGACAATAGACAATAGGTGCAGGAGTAGGCCATTCGGCCCTTCGAGCCAGCACCGCCATTCCATGTGATCATAGCTGATCATCCTCACCGATTCAACTGGCAGATAAAAATTTGGGGAATACTTAACCAGCACTCCCAAGTCCCTTTGCACTTCCGATTTATGGATTATTTCCCCACTTAGACAATAGTCTACGCCATTATTCCTACTACCAAAATGCAGTACTCCGCAATTTGCTACACTATATTCCATCTGCCACTTCTCTGCCCATTCCCCCAACATGTCCAAGTCCTTCTGCGGAGTCCATGCTTTCTCTAAACTACCTACCTTCCACCTCTTTTCGTAACATCCGCAAACTCGGCCACAAAGCCTTCAATCCCCTCGTCCAAATCATAATATAAAACGTGGAGTAGCGGACAAACAACGATCCTTGAAGATCTCCAATAGTTACTCTTCGCCAACTAGAAAAAAATCCCCCTTTATTGCCACTCTTTGTCTTCTGCCATCCAGCCAACCAGTTATCCATGCTGGTATCTGCCCTTTGACACCGTGGGCTCTCAACTTCCTAAGCAGCCATCTTGTGACACCTGGTCAAAGGTTTTCTGAAAATCAAAGTAAACAACACCTACTGTCTCTCCGTTGGCTGTCTTGCTATTTACGTCTGAAATAATTCCAGCAAATTTATCAAACACGACCTTCCCTTCACAAAGCCATGACAACTTATGGCTATTTCATCGTGCACTTATAAGTACTCTGTCACATCATCCTGTATAACGGGTCCTAAAATCTTACCACCCACTCCACTGGTGTTGGAGGCAGATACAATAGTGATATTTAAGACAAGTTCAGATTTTCAGGTAATGAAGGGATATGCATTGTGAGCAGGCAGGTAAGGGTGGTCGTCTCATGTTCGGCATAGCTATTATTAGCCGAAAGTCCTGCCGTGCCTTGTACTTCGTGTAGGAAAGAAATGGAGGTGCTGGTTTAAATCGAAGGTAGACACAAAATGCTGGTGTAACTCAACGAGACAGGCAGCATCTCTGGAGAGAAAGAATGGGTGACGTTTCGGGTCGAGACCCTTCTTAAGACTGATGTCGGAGCGGTCCGCGGCAAAGAGATAGAATTTTGTTGGAGACAGTGAGACTGGTGGGAGAACTGGGAAGGAGGAGGGATGGAGAGAGAGGGAAAGCAAGGGCTAATTGAAGTTATAGTAGTTAATGTTCATACCGCTGGTATGTTAGCTGCCCAAGCGAAGTATGAGGTGCTGTTCCTCCAATTTGCGCTGGGCCTCACTCTGACAATGGAGGATGCCCAGGACAGAAAGTTCAGATTGGGCATGGGGGAGCGGGGGTGAGTTAAAGTGCTGAGCAACCGGGAGATCAGGTAGAACTGTGTGGAGCTGTTCAGCGAAACGATCGCCGAGGTTGTGCTTGTTCTCGCCGATGTCACTCCATCAGTACAATCCCAAAGTATACCGTTACACCAGTACTACCCCGCAGTGCGTCACTCCATCAGTACTATCCAACAGTATACCGTTACACCAGTACTACCCTACAGTGCGTCACTCCATCAGTGCTACCGCACAGTGTCACTCCATCAATTCCATCCCACATTATGTCACAACAACAGTACTACCGCACAGTGTGTCACCCCATCAGAACTACCCCAGAATGTGCCATTACTTCAACACTACCCTACGTTAGGTTACTCCATCAATACTACTTCACAGTCTGTCACTCCATCAGTACCACATGTTACTCCATTAGTAGTACCCAAGAGCGTGTCACTCTCATCAGTACAACCCCACAGTATGTCATTCCATCATTTCTTCCCGACGATGTTTCACTCTGTCAGTACCACCTTAAGTATGTAATTTCATCAGTTCTACCCACAGTTTTTCACCCCTTCAATAATACCATCGAATGTGTCACTTTATCAGTATTACCCCCAAAATATACCAGTCCTTCACTACTACCCCACATGATGCTAATCCATAAGTATTATCGCACAGCGTGTTACTCCATCAGTACTACCACATCGTCGGTTACTCCATCATTACTGCATCACAACGTGCCATTCAATCGGTACTATCCCATAGCATGCCATTGCATCAGTACTAGCAAATGGATAGTCATTCCATCAGTACTATTCCACAGTGCGTAATTCGATCAGTTCTCCCCCTCAATGTGTCACTCCATCAGAACTACACTATAATGTGTCATTACACCAGTACTGCCCCATTTAGTTTCACACCATTAATACTATCCGACAGTGTGTCACGACATCAGTACTACCATATCGCTTGTTCCTCCATCAGTACTACCGCACACTGTGTCACTCTATCAGTAATACACCAAAATGTTTTACACAGTTTGTCACTTCACTAGTACAACCCCAAAGTGTATTGCTCCATCTGTACTGCCCACATTGTGTCACTACCCCACTGGTCATCACTCCATCAATACAAGCCTACAGTGTGTTAGACGATCATTACTAGAACACACTATGTCACTCCATCAGTACAACCCCAGAGCGTGTCACTTCATTGGTACTACCGCACTTACCTTTCCATCAATACACAACCACAGTGTTTTTCAACATCAATACCACCTTGTGTATTATTCCATTAGTACTACCACACAGGGTGTCACTCTATCAGTACTATCCAACGGTGTGTCACTCCATCAGTACTACACAATGAGTCCTTCCATCAGTACTACCCCACAGTGTTTCAATCCGCCAGTATTACTCTGGTATATGTCTATCCAACAGTACTACACCGCAGTGTGTCACACAATCAGTACTCTCCCACAGTATGCTATTGCGTCAGTACTGCCACATAGTGTGCCATTCCATCAGTACTACCACAAAGTGTGTCACTCCACCAGCACTGCCCACAGTGTGCCACTGCATCAGTAATAAAATATATTTTATTACTCTATCTGTACTACCCTACACTGTGCCACTCCATCAGTGCTTCCCCATTGAGCATCGCACCATCAGGAATATAACTCGGGTTATCATTGCATCAGTACTACGCCAGCGTGCGACACTCCATCAGAACAATCCATTATTACTCCATCAGTACTACCACGCAGCGTGTCACTCCATCAGTACTACCCCACAGTGTAAACCATCAGTACTTCCTCGCAGTGTCACTCCATCAGTATTCCCCACAGTATGTCACTCCATCAGCCCTTTCTCACTGTATCACTCCATCAGTAATTCCCCACAGTTTCACTCTATTAGTATTTCCCAACAATGTCTCACGCCATTAGCACTGCCCGAAGTTTATCATTCAATCAAGACTATCCCAATGGGTCACTCCATAAGTGCTGCCACAAATTGTGTCATTCCATCAGTAAGACCAAACAGTGTATCACAGCATTAGTACTACACCACAGTTTGTCATCCCCATAGTACTACCGCTCAGTGTGTCACTCCGTCGGTGAAACCACACAGTGTCTCACCGCATCAATACAACTCCATATTGTTACACTACATCGGTACTGCCCCACATCATGTCACTCCAGTGCAACCCTAGAACGTGTCACTCCATCAGTACTCCCCGCAGTTTTTTCTTCCATCAGTACTCCCCAAAGTGTTTCACACCATCAGGACTACCTCAAATCTGCCATTCCTTCCGCATTACCCCAGTGTGCTAACCCATCGCTGCGACTCCATAGTGTGTAATTCCATCACTATTTCACCACAGTTTTGCATCGCAACTGTACTACCGCAGAGCGTGTCGGTCCATCAGTATTACTGCGTCACTCCAACAAAATGTGCTATTACATCCGTGCTACCCCACAGTGTGTCATTCCATCAATAAACCTCCACAGTACGTCATTACACCAGTACTACTCCAAAATGTTACACTCCATCAGTACAATACTGGAGCGTGTCACTCCATCAGTACTACCCTACAATATGTTATTCCATCAGTACTGCACCACAGTGATGCACTCCATCAGTACTGCCTTAAGCTTGTTATTCCATTATGTACAACCACACGGACTCATTCAATTAGTATTACCCAACAGTGTAACCCTCCATCTGTACTGCCCCACCGTCAGTCCTACTTCAGTGTGGAAGTCACAATGTGCAACCCGACAGTACCACCGAACATTGTGTCAATACTTCAGTACTCGCCCACTGTGCACCATTCTGTCCATAATACCCCCAGTGTGTCATTCAATCAGCACTACAACGAAGTATGTTACTCCATCAGTACAACCGCGCAGTGTGTTACTCCATCAGTACTACTCCACAGCGTGTCACTCCATCAGTTTTACCCTAAGGGGTGGGGTGATGGAGTGACAAACTGCGTGGTAGTACTGACGCAATGACATGAGTACTACCACACAGTTTGTCACTCCGTCAGGAATACTTCAGTGTGGAACTATATCAGTACGACCCAGGGTGTCAGTCCATCAATTCTACGCCACAGTGTGCCAGTTCCTCAGTACTACCTCACAATGTATCACTCCATTAGTCTACCCACAGTGTTTCATCCATCAATTCTTCCGTACAGTACGTCATTACAACAGAACTACCTCACAATTTGTCACTAAATCAGTACTATTCCACTGTGTGTCACTTCGTCAGTACTACTCCACAGTTTGTCATAACAACAGTACTACTCATTGTGTCGCTCCATCAGTATTACCCGCAGTGTGTTACTACATCAGTAGAGGCCCACGGTGTATCACTCCATCAGAACTACTGCAAAGTGTGTCACTTCATCAGTACTACTGCAGTGTGTCACTCCATCTGTACCAACCCACAGTGTGTTAATCCACACGAACTGCATCAACTGGTGTCACTCCATCAGTACTACAGTGTAGTGCTGAAGTGTTCAAAGCAGGAGGCCCTGTCATGATGCAGAAGCTGACTGAACTGTTCCAGTCCATGTGGAATGAAGGGAAGGTCCCACAACAGCTGAAAGATGCCAGCATAGTCCACATCTACAAGAGGAAAGGCAACCGCCAATCTTGCGACAATCATCGAGGCATCTCCGTCCTGTCCATAGCTGGGAAGATCTTGGCTCGCATCCTGCTCAACTGTTTCATTCAACACCTTGAGCAGGATCTCCTTCCAGAAATCCAGTGCAGTTTCCGTGCTGTCGACATGATATTTGCTGCACGCCAACTCCAGGAAAAAGGCCAAGAGCAGCACAGCGACCTGTTCGTGACCTTCGTCGATCTGACTAAGGCCTTCGACACTGTCAGAAGAGATGGCTTGTGGATAATGAAGTTTGGCTGTCCCAGCAAGTTCATCACGATTGTCCGGCAGTTCCATGGCGGCACGATGGTGAAAGTGTTAGATGATGGAGACGAGTCGGAAGCCTTTCCAGTGACAAACGGCGTGAAGCAAGGTTGTGTTCTTGCCCCTACGCTCTTCAGCATGGTCTTCTCTGCCATGCTGACTGATGCGTTCCGGACTGCCAGGATGCAATACACATCAGGTACAGGACTGACAGCAGGCTGTTCAACCTCAGGCGCCTGCAAGCTGTTACAAACGTGAAGGAGACCATCATCAGAGATTACTTGTTTGCTGATGACTGCGCCCTCAACGCCAGCACAGAGCAGAAGATGTAGCATGAAATGGACTGCTTCTCACAGGCCTGTGACAACTTTGGTCTCTCCATTAGCACCAAAACATCTGAAGTTATGTACCAGCCCGCGCCTGGAAAGCCCTACCAGGAACCACACATCACGGTGAAGGGGCAGAATCTACAGGCAGTCGACAGCTTTACGTATCTGGGTATTACACTCCTGGGTATTACACTCCCGCGAGTGGTGAACATTGACGCTGAGGTCAGCGCTGCCTTTGGGCGACTCCGTGGGAATGTTTGGGAGCGGAGAGGACTCAGCCTTACCACCAAGCTGAAGGTCTACCGTGCAGTGGTACTCTCTGCCAGTGAGACCTGGACTGTCTGCAGCAGACATGCCAAACAGCTCAAACACTTTCACTTGAGCTGCCTACGTAGACTCCTTCACATCAGGTGGCAGGACAAAATTCCCGACACAGAGGTCTTGGAACGGGCCGGAATCCCCAACGTCCACACCCTCCTACGGAAAGCCCAAGCCAGATGGGCAGGCCATGTTGTCAGAATGCCCGAAAGTCGAATGTCAAAACAGCTTCTGTATGGGGAACTGTGTGGGGAACTGTGTCAGGGCAAGCGCTCAGTAGGAGGACAGAAGAAACGGTTTAAGGACTGCCTCAAAGTGTCCCTCCAAGGCTTGGACATCAACCTCAGCACTTGGGAGTCTCTTGCTCTGGACCGTCCAACCTGGCGTAGCAAGCTCACCACAGGAGCCCGTGCAGCAGAGAACAGACGCACTGCAGAGGCCCAGAGGAAACGCACCGCGCGCAAGGCCCGGGCTACCTCCACTTCCACTGCAGCACCCATCCACTTGTGTCCTACGTGTGGGCGTGCCTTCCGGGCCCGGATTGGCCTCACCAGTCACTTCCGGACCCACAGTCGCCAATCCTCCAACTGAAAGTGAAGTTATGGTCATCTTCCAACCCGAAGGACGAACAACAACAACAACACAGCGCATTGTGTCACTCCATCAGTACTACCCCCACATTGTGTCACTCCATCAGTACTACCCCCACATTGTGTCACTCCATCAGTACTACCCCCACATTGTGTCACTCCATCAGTACTACCCCCACATTGTGTCACTCCATCAGTGCACTGCACAGTGTGTCACTCCACCAGTACTATTACGCAGTGTGTCACTTCATCAATACAACTCCAAAGTGTGTCAATCCATCTGTACCAACCCACAGTGTGATAATCCACCATTACTACCATACATTGTGTCACTCCATCAGTTCCACCGCACAGTATGTCACTCCATCAGTAATGCCCCACAGCGTGTCACGTCGTCACTAAAACCCACAGTATGCCATTACATCATTACAAACACACATGTTCACAGCCTCAAACACAGTCAAACACGGACCCACACATACCCGCGCAGGAAGACACACATAACCTCTCAAATGCAATCACAAACAATCAAATATACTCTCACACATTCTCACACACAATCACACGTACACATGCACTCACACTAACAGATAGTCACTCGCACTAGCACGAAGAGACACGCACTTATTCACACACTTACACACGAACACATTCTCTGACAACACCATCATATACTCTCCCACACACGCACACACACACACACACACACACACACACACACACACACACACACACACACTATCAAAGAATTACATACTCAAACACTGTGACAAACTCACATCCCACATATTCTCTCACATTCTCACAAACAGCCACACACACGCACAGACGCAAACACGGTCCTTCACAAACCCACATGCACTCTCCCACTTAGAGACACAGGTACATTCAATCGCACTTGCATCCACACTTACTAATGCTCACACACGCACACGCACATTCACGCACTCGCACAGACAGACACACACAAATATAGGCACTCTTACAAACTCTACCGCTCTCCCATACGCAGACCCGCATGCACACGTGCACATTTTGGGATTGAGTGTATCCTTGGATGTTCGCGGCGAGCAGCGCAGCGTAGTGTGGCCGGGGTGTTCCCGATGAGCGGGGCCAAGCCCTTCTGTCGGCCCGGCTCGCCCACCGCGGATGGCGATGAGAGCCGCGCCTCGGGAGCGAGGTGGGAGCCGCGAGGAACCGCAGAGAGCGAGGTGGAACATCGGAGAGCGAGGAAGGCCGCCGTGAACGATGGGGCGACCCGCGGTGCGGCGGCAGGCATGGCATACAACTACTCGGCCAACGTTTGTAACTTTGTCGGCGTCAAAATGTGGCGACACTTTTGTACCGCCTAGTTGAGGTCTTCTACATGATATTACCGGGTTGTCACTCTACCTGGGTACGTGATAATAAGGTATCACTGAATCATTGAATTTCCTGCAACCGTATACACTAACGCATACACACACACACCGACTCATTTGCACAATCTCACACATTCACACTCGCATACACGTGCTAACACACTCTTGCACGGACTCGCACACTCACACTGTCACACACAATCAATATCCAATGCGAGTCAGGCTGCAGCTCTGGAGAAAACTATTTGAGTATGTCAGTTCAGTGCAGTTTATTGTCACATGTACCGAGGTACCGTGAAAAGATTTTGTTGCGTGCTACCCAGTCAGTGGAAACAAAATACTTCATTACAGTCGATCCATTTACAGAGTATAGATACATGATAAGGGGATAACGTTCAGTGCAAGGTAAAGCCTGCAAAATCCGATCGAGGATAGTCCGAGGGTCAACAAAGAGGTAGATAGTAGTTCAGCATTGCTTTCTCGTTGTGGTGGGATTATTCCATTGCCTGATAACAGCTGGGAAGACGCTGTCCCTGAAACTGGAGGTGTGCATTTTCACACTTCTATACATTTTGCCTGATGGGACAGAGGAGAAGCAGGAGTGGCAAGGATGCGACTCGTCCTTGATTATGCTGCTGGCCTTGCCGAGGCAGCATGGTTTATAAATTGAGTCAATATAACGGAGGTTGGTTTGTGTGATGGTCTGGGCAATTCACTGCAATTTCTTGCGTTCTTGTATGGAGCTGTTCCCAAACCAAGCTGTGATGCATCTTGATAAAATACTTTCTATGGTGCATCTGTAGACGTTGGTGAGAGTTGTAGAGGGCACGCCGAACTAGCTAACCCTGCTAAGTACATGGATGGGTGAAGTTTCTGTTCGGGACCCTACTTCAGACTGATTGTGGTGGGACGGGGGAACAGCAGGACAAAGCGAGTTGAACGATGAGCGGGTGAATACCGTTTTCATTGTCAGGTGCGAGGTAAGGGTTGAGCAGGATGGAATTATAAAGAAAGTGGAAGTAATATCGGTTGAAGTTGTGGTGGAGGGGATGTATTGGTGCGAGTCCGGATGAAGCACGAGGAAGAGGGAGGGGGAAGTGGGAATTTGCACTTAGTTACCTAACATTGGATAATTCGAAGTTCATACCATTAGGAGTTCTCTGCCACAGAAGGCAGTGGAGGCTAATTCTCTGAATGCACTCAAGAGCGAGCTAGATAGAGCTCTTAAGGATTGCGGAGTCAGGGGGTATGGGGAGAAGGCACGAACGGGGTAGTGATTGAGAATGATCAGCCATGATCACTTTGAATGGCGGTGCGTACAGGCTCGAAGGGCCGAATGGCCTCCTCCTGCACCTATTGTTTATCGTCTATTGTTGCAAGGCACCAAGGGCGGAATATGAAGTGGCGTTCTTTCAGTTTGCATGTAGCTTCAGTCTGGCAATGGAGGAAGCAAAGGACAGAAAGGTCAGTGTGGGAAGGCGAGTTACAACGGGAAGATCCGGGAGGCCTTGACGGAACGACGGTAAGTGTTGGGCCGAACGGTCGCCGAGTCTCCACTTGACCACGCCGATGCAAAGGAGACCATATCTGGAACACCGCATGCAATAGAAGGAATTAGATGAGGTGCATGTGAACATCAGCCTCACCTGGAAGGGCTATTGAAGTGTGAGGGAACGGGGTAGAGAGACATCCCATGGTGGCTGGCCGTTTTAACCGCACTTCACAAGAAAGGCCTTGGAGAGAGAGGTGAGGGCGTGCAGGAGGAATGTTGGGGAGTGTGCGGGTGAGGTTGCAGTCAGTTAAGCCGCGATCATATTGAGTGGTGAAACAGAGTACAGGGGCCATTTTAGTGCGAGGTGGTCTGTTGAACTAATTCCTCAATCTGTGGACAAATGTCGCCCAGTCCACCTTCAAACTGGGCACAAGAAGCCCTGAGAGGGTCCCTGGAATTTGGGATAGTCTTCGTGAGTGAAGCGGATTGAAGGAAATCAGACAAACAACATGAGGCGGAGAGTTGGACCTGATGGAGTTTGAAACAATATTCCCTTTGCTGGAACAATGCCGCTCCCAATTTCCATCCCTCAGTATCGCCACAATTCCCAGTCTTTGGAGTTTCTCAATCAATTCCCTGAATAAATCACGACCTGTCTCAGCAGGGATTTCACTTGGCTGATGTCATCTGTTTGCGAATCATTTCCAAATCTCTATTTTTTTAAATCTGTTGAAACTTCGCTGTCCCGGTGGAGACGGAAAATGGTATAAAATCTCCGGGAATGTTCTGCCCCGGCATTTCATTCCTAGAGATTACCGGTAGCTCACGGGGACACGTCGCTGGGCAGAGAAAATGCACCGTCAAAAAATTGAGGAATATTTGCGTGTGGAGAAAATCTTGTACGTGATCATTGCTGCCGTTGGAGTCCCTGGTAAGTGAGCAGAACAATTCAAGTTTTATAACTCCGTCTGTTAACCGGTGTTGACCTGATTCTGATCGTGTTAAAATATTCCCAACTGATGATCGTTGTGCAAGAATATGTGAAATATATCAAGTATATCCTCTCATTGAAATATCTTTGAATTAACGCTGTGATTTTTCTTACTTTCAGACAGCCGAAACTAACCCTCTTTTTCTCCCACTGCCGGGACCCACTAGAATGTTGTTCTTGCCTTCAGTGGGACCTTGTCCAGAGTTGTCCCAGTGCTCGGGACAGGCAGCTCTCCGGGACGGTGTGACTGGGAAGGGGTTTACATTGTGAAGTTCACTGTGTCTGAGTTATTGATCAGAGTGAACACCCGCTCCTGTGGACAGGTCTCACTGTGGAGTCTGTCACAATCGGATTCCACCGCCTGTTGGTCAATAATTGGATCGATCTCCTGAACCAGTGGCCGCGGATCTACCGGCGTGTGTTGTTACCGAACTGAACTCACTGTGGAATGAAACCATTAACGGAGCCACTCTGCTGCCGGACCCTAAGTTGTCCCTGCCTTCCCTCTGGAACCCTCCTCGTCCCCATCAGATGCAGAGTTCCCAGAGCCCTGGTTAAACGAGGCCGGTCACGGTTAAGTCTGTGAAACCGGCCCCATCAGAGACTGTGGGCGGGGTTAACTGTAGACAGGACCATTCCGCCTATTGTAGCGGGCGGCTGCTCGTTCCCTCCCCGCCCTTTACCCCGCCCGTCGCCTTATCTCCTCTCCCCTGAAGCAGGCAGGTCGGGCACAGTCGGAGCCGGGTCTGACATTATTAAACCTGCAGCCGCGCACCGACTCCAACACTCCTGATCTTCAGCTGAAAGTGGAGCCGGTGTTCAGCCCCGGAGACCGTGTTCAGTAATGCCCAGTGTCCGCTCCCCTTCTCTTTCCGCAGTGAATTTAGTGGCGATTGTGATCCTGTCCCGGGGAAAGTGCGGCCTCTCCACCTGCACCACTCGCTACCTGGTGGCCATGGCAGCGGCCGATCTACTCACCCTGATCACCGAGGTCATTTTGTTTCGGATCCGATACCGTTACTTTTATTGGAGTTTCCTGTCCATCACCCCTGTGTGCAGTGTTATCCTTGTACTGAGGACTGCAGCCACACGCTGTTCTGTCTGGTTCACCGTCACTTTCACCTTTGATCGCTTTGTCGCCATTTGTTGCCAGAAGCTGAAAACAAAATATTGCACCGGGAAAACTGCGGCTGCGGTTCTCGCAACAGCCGGCGTTCTGCTGTGTCTGAAAAACGTTCCCCGCTACTTCACACTGGAACCCCTGACCATCATCGACAATGTCCCGTGGGGCTGTAACATGGTGGACAGTTATTTCACTGACCCCGGGTGGGTGGCATTTGACTGGATCGACACGGTTTTAACTCCGTTCCTCCCTTTCGCTGTGATCCTGCTGCTCAACGCTCTGACAGTCCGGCACATTTTAGTGGCCAGTCGGGTCCGTCAGGGGCTGAGGGGTGAGAGCAAGGGGGAGAAGCGGGAGGAGATGGAGAGCAGGAGGAGGTCTGTGGTTTTACTCTTCACCATCCCCGGCAGCTTCACCCACGGTGTATCACTCCATCAGAACTACTGCAAAGTGTGTCACTTCATCAGTACTACTGCAGTGTGTCACTCCATCTGTACCAACCCACAGTGTGTTAATCCACACGAACTGCATCAACTGGTGTCACTCCATCAGTACTACAGTGTACTGCTGAAGTGTTCAAAGCAGGAGGCCCTGTCATGATGCAGAAGATGACTGAACTCCTCCAGTCCATGTGGAATGAAGGGAAGGTCCCACAACAGCTGAAAGATGCCAGCATAGTCCACATCTACAAGAGGAAAGGCAACCGCCAGTCTTGCGACAATCATCGAGGCATCTCCGTCCTGTCCATAGCTGGGAAGATCTTGGCTCGCATCCTGCTCAACTGTCTCATTCAACACCTTGAGCAGGATCTCCTTCCAGAAATCCAGTGCAGTTTCCGTGCTGTCGACATGATATTTGCTGCACGCCAACTCCAGGAAAAAGGCCAAGAGCAGCACAGCGACCTGTTCGTGACCTTCGTCGATCTGACTAAGGCCTTCGACACTGTCAGAAGAGATGGCTTGTGGATAATGAAGTTTGGCTGTCCCAGCAAGTTCATCACGATTGTCCGGCAGTTCCATGGCGGCACGATGGTGAAAGTGTTAAATGATGGAGACGAGTCGGAAGCCTTTCCAGTGACAAACGGCGTGAAGCAAGGTTGTGTTCTTGCCCCTACGCTCTTCAGCATGGTCTTCTCTGCCATGCTGACTGATGCGTTCCGGACTGCCAGGATGCAATACACATCAGGTACAGGACTGACAGCAGGCTGTTCAACCTCAGGCGCCTGCAAGCTGTTACAAACGTGAAGGAGACCATCATCAGAGATTACTTGTTTGCTGATGACTGCGCCCTCAACGCCAGCACAGAGCAGAAGATGTAGCATGAAATGGACTGCTTCTCACAGGCCTGTGACAACTTTGGTCTCTCCATTAGCACCAAAACATCTGAAGTTATGTACCAGCCCGCGCCTGGAAAGCCCTACCAGGAACCACACATCACGGTGAAGGGGCAGAATCTACAGGCAGTCGACAGCTTTACGTATCTGGGTATTACACTCCTGGGTATTACACTCCCGCGAGTGGTGAACATTGACGCTGAGGTCAGCGCTGCCTTTGGGCGACTCCGTGGGAATGTTTGGGAGCGGAGAGGACTCAGCCTTACCACCAAGCTGAAGGTCTACCGTGCAGTGGTACTCTCTGCCAGTGAGACCTGGACTGTCTGCAGCAGACATGCCAAACAGCTCAAACACTTTCACTTGAGCTGCCTACGTAGACTCCTTCACATCAGGTGGCAGGACAAAATTCCCGACACAGAGGTCTTGGAACGGGCCGGAATCCCCAACGTCCACACCCTCCTACGGAAAGCCCAAGCCAGATGGGCAGGCCATGTCGTCAGAATGCCCGAAAGTCGAATGTCAAAACAGCTTCTGTATGGGGAACTGTGTGGGGAACTGTATGGGGAACTGTGTCAGGGCAAGCGCTCAGTAGGAGGACAGAAGAAACGGTTTAAGGACTGCCTCAAAGTGTCCCTCCAAGGCTTGGACATCAACCTCAGCACTTGGGAGTCTCTTGCTCTGGACCGTCCAACCTGGCGTAGCAAGCTCACCACAGGAGCCCGTGCAGCAGAGAACAGATGCACTGCAGAGGCCCAGAGGAAACGCACCGCGCGCAAGGCCCGGGCTACCCCCACTTCCACTGCAGCACCAATCCACTTGTGTCCTACGTGTGCGCGTGCCTTCCGGGCCCGGATTGGCCTCACCAGTCACTTCAGGACCCACAGTCGCCAATCCTCCAACTGAAAGTGAAGTCATGGTCATCTTCGAACCCGAAGGACAAACAACAACAACAACAACACAGCACATTGTGTCACTCCATCAGTACTACCCCCACATTGTGTCACTCCATCAGTACTACCCCCACATTGTGTCACTCCATCAGTACTACCCCCACATTGTGTCACTCCATCAGTACTACCCCCACATTGTGTCACTCCATCAGTACTACCCCCACATTGTGTCACTCCATCAGTACTACCCCCACATTGTGTCACTCCATCAGTGCACTGCACAGTGTGTCACTCCACCAGTACTATTACGCAGTGTGTCACTTCATCAATACAACTCCAAAGTGTGTCAATCCATCTGTACCAACCCACAGTGTGATAATCCACCATTACTACCATACATTGTGTCACTCCATCAGTTCCACCGCACAGTGTGTCACTCCATCAGTAATGCCCCACAGCGTGTCACGTCGTCACTAAAACCCACAGTATGCCATTACATCATTACAAACACACATGTTCACAGCCTCAAACACAGTCAAACACGGACCCACACATACCCGCGCACGAAGACACACATAACCTCTCAAATGCAATCACAAACAATCAAATATACTCTCACACATTCTCACATACAATCACATGTACACATGCACTCACACTAACAGATATTCACTCGCACTAGCACGAAGAGACACGCACTTATTCACACACTTACACACGAACACATTCTCTGACAACACCATCATATACTCTCCCACACACGCACACACACACACACACACACACACACACACACACACACTATCAAAGAATTACATACTCAAACACTGTGACAAACTCACATCCCACATATTCTCTCACATTCTCACAAACAGCCACACACACGCACAGACGCAAACACGGTCCTTCACAAACCCACATGCACTCTCCCACTTAGAGACACAGGTACATTCAATCGCACTTGCATCCACACTTACTAATGCTCACACACGCACACGCACATTCACGCACTCGCACAGACAGACACACACAAATATAGGCACTCTTACAAACTCTACCGCTCTCCCATACGCAGACCCGCATGCACACGTGCACATTTTGGGATTGAGTGTATCCTTGGATGTTCGCGGCGAGCAGCGCAGCGTAGTGTGGCCGGGGTGTTCCCGATGAGCGGGGCCAAGCCCTTCTGTCGGCCCGGCTCGCCCACCGCGGATGGCGATGAGAGCCGCGCCTCGGGAGCGAGGTGGGAGCCGCGAGGAACCGCAGAGAGCGAGGTGGAACATCGGAGAGCGAGGAAGGCCGCCGTGAACGATGGGGCGACCCGCGGTGCGGCGGCAGGCATGGCATACAACTACTCGGCCAACGTTTGTAACTTTGTCGGCGTCAAAATGTGGCGACACTTTTGTACCGCCTAGTTGAGGTCTTCTACATGATATTACCGGGTTGTCACTCTACCTGGGTACGTGATAATAAGGTATCACTGAATCATTGAATTTCCTGCAACCGCATACACTAACGCATACACACACACACCGACTCATTTGCACAATCTCACACATTCACACTCGCATACACGTGCTAACACACTCTTGCACGGACTCGCACACTCACACTGTCACACACAATCAATATCCAATGCGAGTCAGGCTGCAGCTCTGGAGAAAACTATTTGAGTATGTCAGTTCAGTGCAGTTTATTGTCACATGTACCGAGGTACCGTGAAAAGATTTTGTTGCGTGCTACCCAGTCAGTGGAAACAAAATACTTCATTACAGTCGATCCATTTACAGAGTATAGATACATGATAAGGGGATAACGTTCAGTGCAAGGTAAAGCCTGCAAAATCCGATCGAGGATAGTCCGAGGGTCAACAAAGAGGTAGATAGTAGTTCAGCATTGCTTTCTCGTTGTGGTGGGATTATTCCATTGCCTGATAACAGCTGGGAAGACGCTGTCCCTGAAACTGGAGGTGTGCATTTTCACACTTCTATACATTTTGCCTGATGGGACAGAGGAGAAGCAGGAGTGGCAAGGATGCGACTCGTCCTTGATTATGCTGCTGGCCTTGCCGAGGCAGCATGGTTTATAAATTGAGTCAATATAACGGAGGTTGGTTTGTGTGATGGTCTGGGCAATTCACTGCAATTTCTTGCGTTCTTGTATGGAGCTGTTCCCAAACCAAGCTGTGATGCATCTTGATAAAATACTTTCTATGGTGCATCTGTAGACGTTGGTGAGAGTTGTAGAGGGCACGCCGAACTAGCTAACCCTGCTAAGTACATGGATGGGTGAAGTTTCTGTTCGGGACCCTACTTCAGACTGATTGTGGTGGGACGGGGGAACAGCAGGACAAAGCGAGTTGAACGATGAGCGGGTGAATACCGTTTTCATTGTCAGGTGCGAGGTAAGGGTTGAGCAGGATGGAATTATAAAGAAAGTGGAAGTAATATCGGTTGAAGTTGTGGTGGAGGGGATGTATTGGTGCGAGTCCGGATGAAGCACGAGGAAGAGGGAGGGGGAAGTGGGAATTTGCACTTAGTTACCTAACATTGGATAATTCGAAGTTCATACCATTAGGAGTTCTCTGCCACAGAAGGCAGTGGAGGCTAATTCTCTGAATGCACTCAAGAGCGAGCTAGATAGAGCTCTTAAGGATTGCGGAGTCAGGGGGTATGGGGAGAAGGCACGAACGGGGTAGTGATTGAGAATGATCAGCCATGATCACTTTGAATGGCGGTGCGTACAGGCTCGAAGGGCCGAATGGCCTCCTCCTGCACCTATTGTTTATCGTCTATTGTTGCAAGGCACCAAGGGCGGAATATGAAGTGGCGTTCTTTCAGTTTGCATGTAGCTTCAGTCTGGCAATGGAGGAAGCAAAGGACAGAAAGGTCAGTGTGGGAAGGCGAGTTACAACGGGAAGATCCGGGAGGCCTTGACGGAACGACGGTAAGTGTTGGGCCGAACGGTCGCCGAGTCTCCACTTGACCACGCCGATGCAAAGGAGACCATATCTGGAACACCGCATGCAATAGAAGGAATTAGATGAGGTGCATGTGAACATCAGCCTCACCTGGAAGGGCTATTGAAGTGTGAGGGAACGGGGTAGAGAGACATCCCATGGTGGCTGGCCGTTTTAACCGCACTTCACAAGAAAGGCCTTGGAGAGAGAGGTGAGGGCGTGCAGGAGGAATGTTGGGGAGTGTGCGGGTGAGGTTGCAGTCAGTTAAGCCGCGATCATATTGAGTGGTGAAACAGAGTACAGGGGCCATTTTAGTGCGAGGTGGTCTGTTGAACTAATTCCTCAATCTGTGGACAAATGTCGCCCAGTCCACCTTCAAACTGGGCACAAGAAGCCCTGAGAGGGTCCCTGGAATTTGGGATAGTCTTCGTGAGTGAAGCGGATTGAAGGAAATCAGACAAACAACATGAGGCGGAGAGTTGGACCTGATGGAGTTTGAAACAATATTCCCTTTGCTGGAACAATGCCGCTCCCAATTTCCATCCCTCAGTATCGCCACAATTCCCAGTCTTTGGAGTTTCTCAATCAATTCCCTGAATAAATCACGACCTGTCTCAGCAGGGATTTCACTTGGCTGATGTCATCTGTTTGCGAATCATTTCCAAATCTCTATTTTTTTAAATCTGTTGAAACTTCGCTGTCCCGGTGGAGACGGAAAATGGTATAAAATCTCCGGGAATGTTCTGCCCCGGCATTTCATTCCTAGAGATTACCGGTAGCTCACGGGGACACGTCGCTGGGCAGAGAAAATGCACCGTCAAAAAATTGAGGAATATTTGCGTGTGGAGAAAATCTTGTACGTGATCATTGCTGCCGTTGGAGTCCCTGGTAAGTGAGCAGAACAATTCAAGTTTTATAACTCCGTCTGTTAACCGGTGTTGACCTGATTCTGATCGTGTTAAAATATTCCCAACTGATGATCGTTGTGCAAGAATATGTGAAATATATCAAGTATATCCTCTCATTGAAATATCTTTGAATTAACGCTGTGATTTTTCTTACTTTCAGACAGCCGAAACTAACCCTCTTTTTCTCCCACTGCCGGGACCCACTAGAATGTTGTTCTTGCCTTCAGTGGGACCTTGTCCAGAGTTGTCCCAGTGCTCGGGACAGGCAGCTCTCCGGGACGGTGTGACTGGGAAGGGGTTTACATTGTGAAGTTCACTGTGTCTGAGTTATTGATCAGAGTGAACACCCGCTCCTGTGGACAGGTCTCACTGTGGAGTCTGTCACAATCGGATTCCACCGCCTGTTGGTCAATAATTGGATCGATCTCCTGAACCAGTGGCCGCGGATCTACCGGCGTGTGTTGTTACCGAACTGAACTCACTGTGGAATGAATCCATTAACGGAGCCACTCTGCTGCCGGACCCTAAGTTGTCCCTGCCTTCCCTCTGGAACCCTCCTCGTCCCCATCAGATGCAGAGTTCCCAGAGCCCTGGTTAAACGAGGCCGGTCACGGTTAAGTCTGTGAAACCGGCCCCATCAGAGACTGTGGGCGGGGTTAACTGTAGACAGGACCATTCCGCCTATTGTAGCGGGCGGCTGCTCGTTCCCTCCCCGCCCTTTACCCCGCCCGTCGCCTTATCTCCTCTCCCCTGAAGCAGGCAGGTCGGGCACAGTCGGAGCCGGGTCTGACATTATTAAACCTGCAGCCGCGCACCGACTCCAACACTCCTGATCTTCAGCTGAAAGTGGAGCCGGTGTTCAGCCCCGGAGACCGTGTTCAGTAATGCCCAGTGTCCGCTCCCCTTCTCTTTCCGCAGTGAATTTAGTGGCGATTGTGATCCTGTCCCGGGGAAAGTGCGGCCTCTCCACCTGCACCACTCGCTACCTGGTGGCCATGGCAGCGGCCGATCTACTCACCCTGATCACCGAGGTCATTTTGTTTCGGATCCGATACCGTTACTTTTATTGGAGTTTCCTGTCCATCACCCCTGTGTGCAGTGTTATCCTTGTACTGAGGACTGCAGCCACACGCTGTTCTGTCTGGTTCACCGTCACTTTCACCTTTGATCGCTTTGTCGCCATTTGTTGCCAGAAGCTGAAAACAAAATATTGCACCGGGAAAACTGCGGCTGCGGTTCTCGCAACAGCCGGCGTTCTGCTGTGTCTGAAAAACGTTCCCCGCTACTTCACACTGGAACCCCTGACCATCATCGACAATGTCCCGTGGGGCTGTAACATGGTGGACAGTTATTTCACTGACCCCGGGTGGGTGGCATTTGACTGGATCGACACGGTTTTAACTCCGTTCCTCCCTTTCGCTGTGATCCTGCTGCTCAACGCTCTGACAGTCCGGCACATTTTAGTGGCCAGTCGGGTCCGTCAGGGGCTGAGGGGTGAGAGCAAGGGGGAGAAGCGCAGTGACCCGGAGATGGAGAGCAGGAGGAGGTCTGTGGTTTTACTCTTCACCATCTCCGGCAGCTTCATCCTCCTGTGGCTGGCGTATGTTGTAAACGTCGTCTATTATCAGATCACAGGGATTGGGAATGATCCGAATGATTCTCAATATATCTTTAACGACGTCGGGTATTTGCTGAGGAATCTCAGCTGCTGCACCAACACATTTATTTACGCGGCGACCCAGTCCAAGTTCAGGGAACAGGTGAAGAGCGCGGTGAAATATCCGCTCACCTCAGCGCTGCGGCTCATTAATAAACCCGCGCCCTGAGCGCATCCCAGAGGGCGGCCGCAGTCTCTCCGCTCCGGGCTCCGGCTCCTCACATTCACCGCCGCATCTTCCAGCTGTCAGTCCCGGGCGGATGATCCCATCGCCGGCCCCGCTCCAGGACCCCCAGCCCCTCACATTCACCCAATCAAAGACGCAGATTAAGCAGAAAAAATAACACCATTGCCTGTCATATATATTGATCATTTTTAATGACAGTCCCTGATCATTGAAGTGTTTATTTCAGTTTCTACCTCCTCATTCTCACCCTCCCGCCCTCCGCACTGGGGACCGGTCAGGGGTAGGGTGGGTGGGCCTCCGCCCCCCTCTCTCCCCCTCTCCCTCTCTCTTCCGTCTCTCTCTCTCCCTCTCCCCCCCTCTCTCTCTCTCTCTCTCTCTCT
>NW_027601506.1:124041-131000 GCF_053455715.1 Rhinoraja longicauda | reverse complement strand
AACCGCTTACACACCGTCCATCGATCACCCATTCCTATTTTATCCTATGTTTATATCGATCCCTTGCACACCAAGAACAATTTACAGAGGTCCAATTAACCAACGTCTTTGCGATGTGGGAGGAATGTGAATGTAGGTTAATTGACTGGGTAAATGTAAAAAATTGTCCCTAATGTGTGTAGGATGGTGTTAATGTGCGGGGATCGCTGGGCGGTGCGGACTTGGTGGGCCGAAAAGGCCTGTTTCCGCGCTGTATCTGAAATATGAAATATGAATCGGTTACGCGGTTACAGGGAGAAGGTCCTTTCGATATCTCAAAGTGCAACAAAAGACACGTGCCCTTTGTATTTAATTCCATCTGCCATGTCCCTGACTATTTTAGTAGTTAATCTAAATCCCGCTACATACTTTGACAACCGCCATAACTCTCCGCAATTCCACCAATTTTGGTTGCGTCGCCAAATGTATTAGCCAACACATCTATATTTACGTCCAAGTCATTTTCATATATCATAAACTGTACAGTTCCGAGCACAGCCCACTACGGACTTCATCAGTCACAGACATCAAGCCAGAATAACCCCATATATCTCAATATATGACATGACCTGTTGTGTACAAAGTCACGCCGACTTTACCTAATTGTCCTCTTCTATTCCATGTGCGAGCAAATCTTATTCCAATGATCCCTCTCCAATGTCTTCTCAACCACTGACGAGGTTCACCGGCCTATAATTTCCTGGTTCATCTGTACTTCCTTCCTTAAACAAAGGAACAACTCCAGCCTTCTACGATTATGGAGAGACAGGTCAATTATTGTCCTAACCATTGGAAACACACTATCTAATGAATGATGGCATGCCAGAATAACTCGCACCATCCACTTTCCGGGAAACTCTTTTATTTCTGTTTTGTATATTCTTGAATTTAGAGTTGTAGTGATAGATTTATATTATACTTGCACGGAAACAGGATCTGAGGTCCACTTTGACCATACCGACAAAAATGACCCATTTAAACTCTCCCGATCAGCCGCGATTGCACAAGATCGCTCTAAACCTTTCTAATCCATATACCTGTCCAAATAATATTTTGCCAATTTTGTTCTGCATAGTCGACCAATAAACAGCGATAACAATTAGATAATAAATAATCAATAACACAGTCAACTAATAAGCATAATATTAATCGTATTCGTAAAGTGTAATGTGGGTGACTCAATAGTCAGAGGTGCGGACAAGAGATTCTACGCAGCAGGCGAGACTCCGAGATGGAGGATCCAGGATGTCTCGGAGCGGCTGCACGGCATCCTCAAGAGTGAGGCAGAGCAGCCAGATGATGTTGTGCATGTTGGCACAAACGACATAGGTACGAAGCGGAAGGAGGCTCTGCAATACGAGTTTACGGAATTGGGTAGAGGACTGAAAAGCAGGAGCTGCGGGGCAGTGATCTCAGGATTGCTTGCAATACCTCGGGCTAGTGAAGTTAAGAAGAGGAAGAGAGGGGAAATAAATGTGTGGCTGAGGAATTACTGCAGGGGGCAGGGATTTAGATTTTTGGATCATTAGGATCACTTCTGGACCAGAGGTGACCAGTACAAAACGGACGGGTTACACCTTAACTGGAGGGGGACCAACATTCTAGCGGGCAGGTTTGCTGATGCTACACGAGAGGTTTTAAACTAGACTGGCAAGAGGGTGCGATCTCGCACGGAACAGAGGCATGTGAGAGGCTAGAAGTCTGTACGGATGGTGGTGTGGGAAAGGTTAATGGATAGAATAGGCAGGTGAAAGGCGAGGAAGTTGGTTTAAACCGCGTGTATTTTAATGCAAGGGGCCTGACGGGTAAGGAGGATGAGCTTTGGGCGTGGATAGGTACGAGCGACTGGGACTTTGTGGCCATGACTGAAACCTGGTTCAGGGAGGGGCAGGACTGGCAGCTCAATGTACGGGGGTACATGAGCTTCAGGAGAGACAGGGAATAGGGAAAATTAGGAGGGGGTCGTCTGGTGAGGCTATATGTGTCGAGCTGAGGAACAAGAGAATGATGGTGATCTTGTTGGGGGTGTACTACAGACCCACGAATAGTCCACGGGTATTACAAAAACAAATGTGCCAGGAGATTGCAGACAGCTTCAGGTCAAATAACTTTGTTGTAGTAGGAGATTTTAACTTTCCCAATATAGGCTGAGTAAATCATAGTGTGAAGGGCTAAAATGGGGTGCAATTCATCAAAAGTGTACAGGAGAGTTTTCTTAAGCGGCATGAAGAGGCCCCCACACGTGCGATGGCAATACTGGATCTAGTATTGAGAAATTAGGAAGGCCAGATTAATTAAGTGTTTGTGGAGGAGCCTTTTGCGGCCAGTGACCACAGTTCGATTAGGTTTTGGATAGTTATGGATCGGGACGGAGAGGATCCACATGTTAAAATGCTCAACTAGGGCAAGGCCAACTTTGAGGGTATGAGAGAAAGTCTAGCTCAAGTTGACTGGAGCAGGTTGTTTGATGGGAAAGGAACATAGGCCAAGTAGGATGTTTTTTAAAGCTGACGGAAGCTCAGGATATGTACGTCCCCGTTACGGTGAAGGCCAAAGCAGGCAATCGTTGGCTGACAAGGGAAACTGAGCCGTTGGTGAAAAACCAAGAAGGATGCATGGGACAGGTGTAGGAAGCTGGGATCAAGTGCATCCCTGGAGGAGTTGCGGGAACTAAGGAGTAATTTGAAAAATGAGATCAGACGGAAACAAAGGGGGCAGGGGATAGCTCTGGCGTGTAGCATTAAGGACAATCCCAAAAGATTATACAAATACATAAGGGGGAAAGGATTAACGAGAGATTGAGTGGGACTTCTCAGGAATAAAAGCGGTCACCTCTGTGTCGAGCCACAGGAGATGGGCAAGGTCCTCATTGAGTATTTCTCTTCTGTATTTTCCGAGGACAAAGACAGTAGGAGGAAATTGGAAGACTCATTGGAAGTGTCATAAGAGCAGTCAGGGTTACCGTCGAGGAAGTGGTGAAGGTACTGTCGGGTTTGAAGGTAGACATATATCCGCGGCCTGATCAGATATATCCGAGGAAATTGTGGGAAATTAGAGAGGAAATTGCGTGAGCCTTGGTTGAAATTTATGAGTCGTCCTTAAATACAGTAGAGGTGCCAGAGGTTGCAAATGTTGAGCCTCTTTTCAAGAAGGGCTGCAGGGAAAATGCTGGGAACTATAGGTCGGTGAGCTTAACATCTGTATTTGGTAAGTTACTGGAGAGTATCCTGAGGGATAGGGTATAAGGCATTTGGATGGGCAAGGGCTGATTAGGGACAGCCAGCATAGTTTTGTACTTGGGAGGTTATGTCTCACAAACCTGATTGACTTTTTTGAAAACGCGAGCAAACAGGTTGACGAGGGCAGAGGTATAGATGATGTGTAGATAGACTTTAGTAAGGTGCTCGAAAAGGTGCCGCATGGTGGGCTGCTCTGGAAAGTTAGGTCGCATGGAGAGATAGCTGAATGGATAGCAAATTGACTCCATGGAAGGAAGCAGGGGATGATGGTGGGAGGTTGCTCCTCAGAATGGAGTCCTGTGACTAGTGGTGTGCCACAGGGTTCGTTGTTAGGCCCGTTACTGTTTGTCATCTAAATCAGTGATTTGGCTGAGAACATACAGGGCAAGATTAGCAAATTGCTGATTCTACAAAGGTTAGTGACTTGCAGATAGTGAAGATGGTTATGAACGATTGCAGCAGGATCTTGATCGGTTGGCCAGGTGGGCGGAGGAATAGTTGATGGAATTTAATACAGAGAAGTGTGAAGTGTTGCCTTTTGGGACGTCAAACAAGGGCAGGACCTACACAGTAAATGTTACGCCTCTGGGTTGTATGTAGAGCAGAGGGATCTAGGAGTACAAGTGCATGGCTCCTTGATGGTCGAGTCGCAGGTAGATAAGGTGGTCAAAAAGGCTTTTGGCACTTTGGCATTCAGCAGTCAAAGTATTGAGTATAGAAGTTGTATCAGACGTTGGTAAGAACGCATTTGGAATATTGTGTTCAATTCTGAGCACAATCATATAGGAAAGATATTGTCAAGTTTGAAAGGGTTCAGAAAAGATTTACGAGGATGATGCCAGTATATAGGGGACTGTTGAGCTATAGGGGAAGGTTGAGTCGGCTGGGTCTCTATTCAATGGAGCACATGAAGATGAGGGGTGATCTTATAGAGGTTTACAAAATCTTGAGAGGAATAGATTGGTTAAATGCAAAGAGTATCTTGCCCAGAGTAGGGCAATCGATGACCAGAGGACACGGGTTCAAGGAGAAGGGGGAACGATTTGATAGGAATCCGAGAGGTAACTTTTGCACACAAAGGGTGGTGGGTGTATGAAACAGGCTGCTAGAGGAGATAGTGGAAGCTGGGACTAACCCATCGTTTAAGAAACAATAAAGGCAGGTGCATGGATCAGAGCCTTGGAGGGATATGAACCAAGCGCAGGTATCTGGGACGAGTGTAGCGGGTACATTGTTGGCCGGTGTGGGCAAGTTGGGCCGAAGGGTCTGTTTCCACACAGTATCACTCGATAACTCCATGACTATTAGGATACTGTGAATGTGTTTTTCTTTGCATGGCGAATCTAATTTCAGGAACTCTTGTTTATCTATAAAAAGATGTTCAGCAGAACCACAGGGACACACTAAAGGCACAGACTACAACACTGAGCGTGAACACGATCCTGATAAAGGAGAAGGTGAAGGTTTTCCAGCTGCTTGATCGATATGCTGAGCTCACGGTCATCTCCACTGTTCGAGATCGGACACTGGTGGAACATGAGCTTTTGGCAAGGGGACGGGACCATGAAGAGTGGAGAGAGGAACAACTCTGGGGAGAGTTTGAAAAAATTCGAACTGATCAATTATTCCAGAACTTTTCGGCGAGGAAATCCAAATCTGGGAGTTCGTCTGCAGTGGCCGGAGTTCCGGGGATCGGAAAAACAACAATGGTGCAAAAACTTATTTATGACTGGGCCACAAAGAAAATACTCCACCAATTTCAGTTTGTATTCAGTTTCACATTCCGGGATTTAAACATGATTAAAAACAGAGTAAACCTGAGAGAACTAATTCTAAATCAGTATCCTTACTTTAAGAATATTCTGGGAGAGGTCTGGAGGAACCCGAAGGGATTGCTGTTTATATTCGATGGTCTGGATGAATTCAAGGGCAGAATCGATTTTGCTGACAGTCGGAGAGACACAGAACCTCAGCACAAGTGTCCAGATCCCGAGTGGTGGTGTGAAGTGTCTGACATTGTGTACAGTTTAATCCAGCACAAGCTGCTGCCAGGGTGTTCAGTGCTAGTGACCACCCGCCCCACTGCGTTACATTTACTGAAAAAGGCAGAGATCAGTGTCAGGGCTGAAATCCTGGGATTTGATAGTGAGGAACGGAAGGAATATTTCACCAGGTGTTTTGAAGATCAGACGGTGGCAGCAGCTGTTTTCAAACACGTGGAGGAGAACGAGATCCTGTACACCATGAGCTACAACCCCTCCTACTGCTGGATCCTCGCCCTGACACTGGGCCCCTTCTTCACACAAACACACCGGGACCCGCAGCGAGTTCCCAAGACCATCACCCAACTATATTGCTACTTTATTTACAACATCCTGAAAAACCACGGCCGTGAGATTGAGAGCCCCCGTGAGGTGTTACTGAGGATTGGTCAGATGGCCTTCACTGGAGTGTCCGAGAAGAACATTGTGTTCACAGATGGAGATTTGATCAAGTACAATCTGCAGCCTTCCCAGTTCCTGTCCGGGTTCCTGATGGAACTGTTGGAGAGAGAGGATTCAGACCGGAGCGTGGTGTACACCTTCCCGCACCTCACTGTCCAAGAGTTTGTAGCCGCACTCGCACAATTCCTGACTGTGGATCCCAGGAATATCCTGAAACTCCTGTCTGAAGCCCACAGCACGACAGACGGGAGATTTCAAGTATTTCTCCGTTTTGTCGCTGGTCTCTCCTCCCCACGGTCAGCTCGGGTCCTGGAGGAGTTTCTGGGTCCATTTCCTAATGAAACAACCTGCCGAGTGATTGACTGGGTGAAGGAGGAGGTTAAACGCCAGGCTGAAAACACGTGGAGTGAGTTCGGTAAAATGAGCCTCCTGAACACGCTGCACTACCTGTTTGAGTCTCAGAATCCTGCACTGGCTCAGCAGACACTGGGAGCTGTGGAAACACTTTCATTCCGTGGAGTGGGACTGACCCCGATTGACTGTGCGGTACTGTCGCATGTCATCAGGCACTGTGATACAATCAAACACCTCGATCTGTGGAACTGCCGCATTCAGTGTGAAGGTCTCCAGCGGTTGGGACCGGTTCTGCACAAGTGTCAGCACTTGGGGTAACTGTTCGTTTCATGCTCTGCAGTGAAATGTAAAATTGTTTCACTATTTTGTTCTTCCGTCCAACACCCCTTCTATGCGGCCGTCCGTCCGTCACTGGGTCCGGCACCCCTCCTATTTTCCACCTTCCCGGGTCGCGTGTGTTGCAGCCGTTCTCTGCACGGGGAACATTTCCCAGCGTTCGGGGAATGAGAATAAATGGTTAAAGTTACCAAACACCACAGCCACAGAGATTTATTCAATAATTTGCTGAGGTTCTTCCATATATATCCGTTTGGGAGAAGTTATCTCAGCCTCGGGGCTGGTATCAGTTTGCTTCATATTCTGTCTGTTTGTGCTCAGACTGAGTGGCAACGACCTGGGAGCATCCGGAGTGAAACTGGTGACTGAGGCTCTGAGGAAGCCGGACTGTAAAATACAGATTCTGGGGTAAGTCCCAGACTGTCAGAGATAGTGTTTACAGTCACTGGGTGTCTGACACTGAACATTAATATGATCAGTAATCGTGTCACAGATAAACACTGTAGATTTGCACCGTCTCCTGTCTCTCTGTGTCTCTCATCCTCAT